>NC_092215.1:16626199-16678388 GCF_043381705.1 Parasteatoda tepidariorum
GCATTCGAAATTCGAGAGTATCATACTCCACGTCGCGCTGTTGCGTGTTTTATTTTTTGATATCCTGTCCTCGTTAGGAGGTGAGGATGGCGTCTCCTTCGCCATTTTTTTGTGTAGTTTCTCATTTATGAGATGAACCTTTTCTTCGGCCATATAAAAATTCCACTGACTGCCTTTTTGCTAATATAGTAGCTTCAATATGCCTTCCAATAAAATTTCCGAATTTTTGATAGCAGATCATAAAAATCTTATTCATAAAAACATAAACGTTATCTTCAATTTTGAGAAAACTGTTTGCGATGGATGCTTTCTTATCAAGAATCCCAAATCCGGGAGTGTGCTTCAACTGTCGGTATTGCTGCTAACACCTTGGCTTCCGGTTCTCACTTATTGATTAATGGATAAAATTGATCTCTAAGATGGAGGAGAATGATCGTCAACATGCAATCTGAATTTGATCTCGTCTAAGTCAGTTTCATCCAAAATTTCCGTGTTCCTGAATTTATTACCCTTCACCCACTTCTCCACCAGAGACTGTGTGTTGGACACTATTTTTGCCGTTAAATATGGATCCTCAAAATAAAGAGTTTTTAGTTTGAAATAACTGTTTTATTAGTGACTTATTCATCTGGATTTCCTAGAAGGTAACCACAGATTGTTGCAGATTTTCTTTGTAAACTCATCTCTGATCCAGGACTGGATATCTTCTATGGAGAGGAAGGTATGTTTTTGTAGAATATATTTGTTATCTTCTGGAACTTTTTTTTAAAAATTAATATTTCTTCTGGGTTGTGAAATTAGCCAAACTTCGTAAATGTACCACTATATGTTTCACCCGGCCATTTATTTTTTTAATTTTTTTAAAAAATTGTTATCATTTTTTTGCAACTTTTCATTTTTTTATTCTATACCCAACCGTAACAGGGCAGTATTATTTACAAGAAAGTAAAAAACATACATGGAGTATTATTTACAAAATAAAATATCGACAAGATTACGTCGTTCAGCATGGTACATTAAAACGATATTACATTAAATTTTTATACGAATTATTTACTTAAGAACAGCAATGGGATAAAAAATTTTAAATCCCGATAAAAAAAAATAAGCATGGCTACTGGAATAATAAAAAGAATAAGCTTATTTTGATGAATGCTTACTTACATAAATAAATTCAATAATACCCATATTATCATATATAATAATTTTTCCCCCTCAATTTTGTTGTCATTTTTTCTCGCGTTCTCCGATATCTTGGCGATTCTCGTCAATCGATATTTTACGATATCTCTAATTAAATGCCCGTCAGACACGATAGTGCAATATCATTTTCGAACCGGTATCGAGGATAATTTATGATAATTCGTTAAATGAAAAACAATATTGGTAAGGCAGTGTCTAAGACAGGGTTCCGTTCCCACTCAATTTCTGAAGGAAAAAAAAATTCCCCAACTTTCCTAGGTATATCAGGTAAATTTCAACGAAAATCCATACCATATTTTATCCATAACATGCAATTTTTCCTCAGAAAACTAGTTTTTTTTTTACCTGAAATGCCAAAAATTTGGTTTTGTGAGCATAAATATATAATAGAATGATAATAGAAACAGAAAATTTTCACTAAAAAGTGGAATTTTATAAAAAAATTTTAGTCGATGTAGTAGAATTATTTAACTCGATTCTCTAACTGATTACCGTTACTGACAATTCTAAGACTGGTTATTTTCCAGGATTTTTACTAAAAAAAATTGCAACTGACTATTCCCTGCTTCATTAAATTAAAACAAAATTCCCTGATAATTACAGGTTTTCCCTGATCCATGGAAGCCCTGATGCTAAGATCACCACTCATTTAAAGACATGGTCGATAAAGCAAATACACCATGACGAAAATACGCCGAAAGGCACGTCTTAATCTAGCAAGAATGAATTGGGCATAAAATCACATGCCATATATGAAAATAAATAGTTCTGTGAGACTATAGAGTGGTGGAAAAAATTGGAACTCAGATAGTCCAGACAATTGCTTTCATATTTTAATGGACAGTCATTCCTGCATTTTCTTAAGGGTAGATCTGAAAGTATCAAGATACACTGAGTTAACATATGCCGTGCTTTCAAGACCTCCTTTGAGGAATTGATTGCATATCTCAGCAAGGAAATGTCTCGATACGCAACTCACTTTCGACAAACGATTAGCATTTTCAACAAAATGTTCACTTACTAGAAGTCGACATTAAATCAGAATCTAAATTCAATTAAGAACGTTTGGAATATTTTAGACAGCCTAGTGTATTGAAATAGTAAACAGTATAATGCTTTTAAAGAGCTCCAAGAATCTAAAGAGATAGCATGGTATTGTTCCCATCAGAAGCTAATTAATTAAAAGAAAAGCATACTCGAATTCTAAGAATAACAACGAAATAATATTCAAGTAAGATTTACGCTGCTAAATAGCATCACTTAATCTTATGTGTTTAAACTTTTCAGACAGCATATTTTTATTATTATTATTATTTTTTATCAAAATCATGATAAAATAAATATTTTTCAGCAATTTATTTATTTCCAGTTTTCAATGAAATCAAACAAAATTTAATTGACATTTTGTTGCTGCCTTTAAAAATTTAAATTTTTTCTTGAGCTTAAACTCAGTGTGTACAATCCCTGGCCAAGTTATTAGACGCACTATAAGATTCTATGTAAAATCTTAATCATCAGGTGATAATATAAAGCTTTGTTGCTTTAATGCGGCTGAAACCGGTTTGCACTAGTTTACGTTCGTGTATCAATTGGTTAACATTGTAATGCAATACGTTAAAAATAAATATAAATAGGAAGTATGTAAAAAATCTCCTGAATAAAAACCCATTACATATATGTTTAAATATAAAAGTATTGCATATAAACTCCTACAAAAGATGTAATTATTTAAAAACTACAATGCATTAAATAATTTGATCTAATTATTACAATATAATACCTGATATAATAAATATTCTATATTATATATATATATATATCGTCTAATTTATTCATCTAAATAAATAATAAATCTAAATAATAAATAACAATATAATAAATCTATCTCGAAAAAATTTCTTAAAATATTCCTCAGAAAAATGTCTCAAATATATATGGGAAAGTTACAAAAAATTTTATTTTATATTTGACCTGAAATAAAATAAAGTAAAATAAAAATGTTTTTTAATATTAGATAACAATAATTTAGGCAAGAAAGAAATGAAATGCAGGTAAAAATGTGCCTATTTCGCTCATTAAATAAATGATTGAATTTAACAAAAGATTATAAATTACAAATTTTCATATAAAATTCATCAGAATAATACAATAGGTATCACTAATATCCAATTGATTATAATTATTTAATGAAACATAATATAAAATGCAGGTTAATTTCCTATAAAATATAGTGCAACATAAAAAAGAGTACCCTATAAATATAATCAGTTTTCCTTACTCCTCGCAAAAATACTCTTAAAGTAGCAACATCGGAGAAGCATAGCTTATTTCCTTTAACTTATATTTTTCTTACTTCTTCCATTTGCTCAGAACTTCGGAAAGTGTTGAACGATAAAGAAAATTAACGGTGAAAACTTTTTTTCTTTTAGAAGTATTCAGATGTTCCCCTTTCAACTGGGAGTGTAAAAAAGTTTCTTAACAGTCAGTAAAAGAACTCTAATGCAAGGTAGTGTTTTTAACTTGATTGAACGATTTTAAAAGATTGTGCCTTTCTATAGAATGCTGATGAAAGAGTATTTTACGAAGATATAAAATCTCGATTTTAAAGATATAGTGAATAGAACTATCTTTTTTATTATATCGGTCGTTGAACAGCTGACCCAATTTTTCGGGTTTACGACTACTAATGTTCAACTCGGTAGCCTTGTAATTTTAAACAAATTCAGAAGACAAGGAAAGTCCTGGTACCCCCAGAAGTTTTGATTTGCTATGGGAATATGGTGGACTTAGCGACTCGACAGATTTAAAGTGCACCAGTCACCTTTTACAACACGGAGAGTTTTCGGCCGGCGGGAATCGAACCCATTAACTCTTGGACATGGGCCCAGTGCCCAACCAACCAGGTTATCCCGGCCCTAAATAGAACTATTGCATAAAAGTAAAGTATTCCTACAACAGCTCGTTGTGGATCAAGGGGCCATGGAGGTTAAGGGTCGTGACCAACGGCATGATTGTGGCAATGTGGTCAGCATCACGCACTTACCACCTTTACAACACATACCCAACGATATAACGTAGAGTGGGCTCAACCCATAGCTTTCTTCCATCACATCTCAGAAATTAAATGTGTGATTTCAAAAACATTTTGTATACATAAATATTAAATACAATAGTTAGTATTTTATATATTTACAAAAAAAGTACAGTATTTCAAAATAATTATATAAATTTATAAAATTTTAAGAAAATTTAAAGGTATTTTAAAATTGAATGCTCGCATTAAAAATAATTTTTATATTTAAATTTTTAAAAATCAATTTAATTTAATTTTGGATAAACTGTCTTAAAACGAAGCACCAGGGTAAAATTTGCATTGGCTCACTTTCACTCGATTCGCCCTATTATATTAAGGGAAGTCATTAGGAAACATCCTGTATAGCAACCCAAGGACTTAGTTCTTTCTTTAGTCATAATAACAATAAATAAAATTAATTATTCCTTCAGCACATAACTAAAAAAGTACTGTTAACTCGTTACCTGTTTTATGCACCCTATTTTTGAAATATTACGTTTTGAACTGGTCTTCCCATTTTCTCTAGTTTAAGACGTATAATTTTGTTCTCTATAACTTGCCTGTATGCTAGCAAACGGCAAAGATTACCTGCATGCTAGCAAAGAGAGATAAAAGCAAATAGCATTAACCCCTTCCTTCTCCCTCCCGTGATATTTCCGGGCTGGAGTGTTTAGTAGTAACGAGCCAATAAGAATGAAACTAATTCATTTCTTTTACCCGGAAAACATTTGATTTCTCATTTTACACACCAGATGGCAGTACTAGGATATTTTTAACGTAATTGTAGATAGTTAGTTTATTTTAAACTAGATGTCAGCACTAATCAATTTTCAGGGATAAAAAAAATAGGCACTTTTATGACCGTTTTCTTGAAAATAAACCGATCGTTAAGGGGTTAAATAGGAAAGAGGTTAATCGATAAAATAGGAAAATGGTAATTTTAATAAAGACCGGCAATTCTTAAAGTGGGGGAGCTTAAATGTTAAAAAAAAAAAATGGGTTTTAAACTACTAATTAAGAAGTTCTAAAAAAAGAATGCAATAAAACTACTATTGTTTCAACAATTCCAAAGTCACAAAATAAAATTTCTTTTAAGAAATGAAAAGTCAGTTCTTTTTACTGCGTTGTCATAAAACTAACAATACTCATTTGTCACCGTTAAAGTTCGCAATAAATTAGTTTCTGACATTAGTTGCGCATAAACGATGATAAGTCACTAATTATAGAAAGTTCGCTAAGTTGAAAGAAATGTTAAGAACTCGTTTTAATTTAAACCGCACGCATGAATAAAGATCCGCAATGAGCAGTTCAGTTATTCAAAAAGTTTGAGAAAGAATTTGAAAAGCATCAGTCGTTAAAAATTCATCGAGAAAGAGTTCCAGATGATAGGATTAATTACTTATATGCAAATGTAAATGGAAACTGGTTAAAAGGCTAAGACTAATTATACTAAAATGAAACGATCTGTAAACGTTAAAAATTGATTTTAAAATAGTCTCGTGTACGGTTATTTAAAATCCAACTAACAAAACTTTTGTTACTGTTTTAGTATTACTTCCTATCTTAAATAAGCTTTTATGTATGAATATTTTTCGTTTCATTTAATTATTCATTTCATCAGAGGTACACTTTAAGAACGGTTTCAGAAAATATTTTTTTTTAGTTTAATATTTTTATTTAATTTAATAATTATCAAAAAAATTTTGAAGTTAAAAGCATTTTTCAGATTAATTTGTGAGTTTTAAATGACATTATTTAAAGTTTAAAAAAAAATCGAAATCTGAGTTTTGTCATTCAAAACTATTAAGTTCTAATTATGTGATGATATACTTTAAGGCAATGTAAAAATAAAATTTTTTAAATTATGCAACAAAATAAATATAGAGAATTATTTTTCTGCATAAAATTATTTTTGGGTAAGCAAGTTTCAATTCATATAGGATTATAGAGAAAAGGTGAGAAAAATTTATAATAAGAATCATAAATGCAGATTTTGTTTGCATTCTTGGTCCTTTTTTTTTCTTCGATAAAGTATTTTTCATTATATTAAATAGAAAACTTAGCGAATTGTTAAAAAAGGAATTTCAAAATTATTTATTTTAACAGTTTGCCTTTTTCACCAGAATGCAGCTATGGAAAAAAAAATTTTTAATCAATGAACAAATATTAATCAAGAAAAAGTGTTTCATTTTTTTTTTTTTTGACGAACTTTAAAAGTAACCACCCTTACTATAATGAAATTGGGCGATTCCATGAAAAAGGGGAAAAGCATCGGAAAATTCAAATAAGAATAATGTTATTATTTTGGATTTTTTCTGAATTAGAAAGGTTTGAAGTTTGATAATTTATAAAAAAAAATTTTGAGAATTCAGTTTTTTAGTGTTGGTACCCCATTGAACATTGGCATTTGCTTGTTCTGATTTGGGTGAAGAACATGGTCAGATTCTGAAAATCAGTAAGTTAACATTATCTTCCTTTCAAAATGTTCCAAAGAATAAATATTGTTTATTACACTTAGTAGAAGTATTGTGCAGTGTTAAAATAACTTTTTGTTGTTAAATTCACTTAATTATATAAATTTCAACTAAACATTAATGCCTGTAACGTAAGTTACCAAAAACTAGGAAAAGTTTTTATGTGTAAAAAAAAACATGTGATACAAAAGTAAGAATATTATTTTTTCTATTTAGAGGCTAGCACTAAATAAGTAGCAATAGTTTTGCTTTCAAATATTATTTATTTATTGTTTTGTGCACTATTCAATATATGTAACGTAAGTTACTGACTTGCATGTAATGTAAGTTACCAATGTGAAATGAGTTCATTTCTTTTGAAAATTGGCATATAAACTAAATAAGATGTATCCAGTTACAATAACAAAGTTTAAATAAATAAACACTGCCTTAGGATATTAATTTTATTGAAAATCTTTGCATTAAATCATTTTATTGGGTGTTGGCATTCATATGTTTTCAAAGTTGGACGAAATCTCTCTACAAGCTAATGGTGGCAAGAAGAAAGTACAAGCACGTTATCTTCTTCATTCAGTTCGAGAAATGTACCAAATGTTTATGGAAAAAAAATCGAGAATGCAAAATTGGAAAACTAAGTCCTTTGAGCTCCGTCCAAAGCATGTCTTGCTTAGTAACAAACCTCCTAGAAATGTTTGTCTTTGTAAGTATCACGAAAACTTCGGATAAGCTGCTGAAACCTTCAGAAAATTCCATAATGTTCCATCTTACGCAATTCTTCAGAAAATTATTTTTATGTTCAGAAAAAACAGATGAGTGCTGGTCTGGAGAATGTGTGCCGGTGGATATCAAAAATGTTCACATCTGGTCAGATGGGCCAAGGAGTCAGTTCAAGAATCGATATATAACTCCGGTCTTACCTGTTTTTGAGATTCATCATGGAAAAATATTGATGTGGAATTATTTTGCCACGTCACACGGCAAGAGTCCTGTTGATGGGACAGGTGGATCTATTAAAGGAAGTGTAAGAAATGTCGTATAGAAAAGAAAACATATTGTCATCAATGCCTCTGAGTTTGGGGTAGCAACACAAGAGCATTGAACAAAAATAAATATGGTAGAAATCACACCAGAAGATATTAAGAAGCGTCAGAAAAAGTTAATCTGTCTAGTCTATTCTCAAAAGCTCCACAGATTAAAAACATTAAGCAGATCCACCATTTAAAAGTTCAAGAAGGTATACCAGAAGGGTTTTTTAAGTGAAAGATGTTGAAAAACAAAATGATGAATCCAAAATAAAAGCTGGAGATTGGTATATGGTTAGATACGAGGAAATGTTATATCCTGGTGTGGTAATGTCTGTTGAAGAGCAAGAATTTAAAGTCAATGTAATGGCTGCTGTGGGAATCTATTGGAAATGACCAGGAAAAAGAGATGAAATATTCTACCAGAAAAAAAGCATGGTGAAAAGAATTGAGCCCCTATACTAGTTAATAACAGAGGACATTATAAGTGTGCATAGTAATGTCTGAATCAAGTGTGTAAATCAAAAGTTTTTTGAGTTTACTTCATGTACACTTTTTCTCCCTTGCACTATACTGTTTAAATATGTTAATTTGCATTTGTACATTACTGGAGTAAAAGTTTGATGCAAAGGGAATTTCGTAACGTAAGTTACTGTAACGTAAGTTACCCATTTAAAAAATTATATTTAATTTAACTTTTGAAATAAAATCCTAAATCTAGGCATAATAAATATTTAAACATGTCAGTAAAATGATACATATAATCTTAATCAATTAACATTTGTATAAGAACAGAATTTTGCCTTCAAGCATATTGCAAATTTATGCCATTCCTTTTTCAGTAACGTAAGTTACCACACTAGTTTTAGGTTTTTACACTGCTTAAATTGAAAAATATTAATTATTCTAATTAGTTTCCTTTTGGTTTTGATTGAAATTTTAAGAAATCACTTTATTTTAGATTGTGTATTAGTATTATTTGTTTGCTTCTAAGTTCTCAGTGCAATAAAGTTTCTGTGAATGTAACGTAAGTTACCATGGAATAGCCCAATTAAATAAAGTACACACATTAAGGATCACGTATTTACTCGACATGTTACACAACAAAAAATGCGATCAAAATCTGTCGAATCACTAGTGAAGAAGTTAACAATTCTGGCAATCAAAACC
Source organism: Parasteatoda tepidariorum (assembly GCF_043381705.1). NCBI lineage: Eukaryota > Metazoa > Arthropoda > Arachnida > Araneae > Theridiidae > Parasteatoda > Parasteatoda tepidariorum. Next base: position 16,635,142 of record NC_092215.1, read on the forward strand.
AGATTGATTGCCAGAAAAATTTGAAGGTCTTTCTGATAATCGCCTTTTAGGTCTTTCCTGTTCCTATTAGTAACTAAACAAGTTTTAATGTTCCCATTCCCGCTTCCTCAGTAAGGATCCGTTTACTACATCAACAAAACCTAATTTTTGATTAAACACTATCCCATTTGCTTTATATACATTTATATAATAAAAAAACCAAATTTATTTATATGACAAATAATATAATTTCAAATTTGGACTGTTGAAATAAACATCAATCCAATGATTTTAAAAATGTCTTCAACAATACATTTGCGTTATATTCTCAACACTAAATTTTTTCTTAATCTATCCTAACCGGATATTAAAATATCGAATAAATATTAAAATATCAATGAGTAAATTCATATAAAATCGGGCATAACAAGGATTTTAGGCATTCATCAAAGCTACTATAAGATTGTTGACATTCATCGGTGAAAGTTGACATTCTCCAGATTTCGGATTATTCACGGTAACATAAACACTAATAAAACAAATATTTTCTCAAATTGAAACTTAGAGAACATTCAGCGACTTTTTTTCCCTACTACTATATTTAAAGTTACTCATAATTTCTGACCATTCTTCTTAAAACGAAAGATTTTTGTTGGATTCAAGCCAGAGAAAAGCTTGCCAAAACAATCCATTGATTGAGGAGAATATTTTTCTTTCTTTTCTTTGAAACAAAATATACACATCTTGAAAAATACGTTCTTTTCTTTCGATTCCATTTGACGTTTCCATCTGAATGCACACAAGGAAAGATTAATAACCAGCATAACTTTATTATATTTAGATTAGATGTGATTTCAGAATGAAAAATAAACGTTAGTCGCTTTGATTTTAATGGTAATACCTAATGTGAAATAATGTCATAACAGCAAAAAATTACGTATAGTATTTTTTTTTCTTTTTCTAAGGTTAACATGCATTTCAGTTTAATAGCAAGAAGCATTTTACTTCATCGTAGCTGCCAACACGGATAGGAAAAAACCCAGTAGATTTTACAAAATATAAATTTCATGATAATTGTTGCAAAATGTAACTAAATATTTTACATAGGGAATTTTAAGGATTTTTATAGTCATTAATATAGAAAAACTGTAATATTTTTCAGACATGATTTCACTTTATATGATCTTGAAACGTTATGTATTATGTTTATTCATAATTTTGAATAGTGATAGGCATTTAAATCATCGAAGAAGTTAACTGAATTTTATAAATGAGGCGCGCTTTATTATGCATTAGTGACATTTATTTAAATATTCAAACAATTAATAATCTGCACAAAAATTCTATTTCGATAGGGAATTTTTAAGGAAGCATACTCAATTTTAGGGAATTTTCTAAACTGCACAAAAACAAGGAGAATTTTTATTAAACCAGTAGAAAGTGACAAAATCCATTAGTCCACTGGAAAATCCAGTAGATTGGCAACTATGCTTCATTTACATTTACCAACTAATTAAAACAGTTACGATACGCATTTCGTACTCGAACAAATTTGAAGAACTGCATTCTGGGACTGATATGACGGAGTGTTATTGCTGTTGTTTATAATGCTACTTGTCAATACCAGCAAGCCTACTTGGTGAAACCAAGCGAATTTAAGGCAGAGGGTGAGTTTCTTGTTTTTCAGTGGCGCCATCTATGGTCAAGAATACGACTTTAGCTACACACACGTCATAGCACGTTTACAGGGTGAACCCATTCATACATCCACAAATCGTAATTGTGACCTAAACCACAGAACGATCCATCTCCAATTCCGTACCCCCAGGATATGATTTTTTTATGGGAACATGGAGGACTATGTGATCCGACAGATTTGACGTACACTAGTTCCCTATTACTACACGGGGAGTCTTTGGCCGGCGGGAATCGAACTCACGACCTTTTGAACTTGGGCACAACTCTCTACCAGCCAGGCTATCCCAGCCTGATGGAGTGTGAGGAACTATCTTTTGATGAATTTGTATACAGTGTGCAAAATAAAAAAAACAGACCAGCCTGAATAAGTTTTGATCTAATGATCGGGACTTCACATTCTAGAAACCAATGTTAATGGTTCGAAGGGGTGACCTCATATATGCTAATTAATTAGCGCAGACGATATTTTAAATTACCAAATCAGACACAAAAACGTACTTTCTCTGCATAAATATACCTTTTTTTCGAAGAATTCGGATTTCTAACCCCCAATATACGGTAGCCGCAATCTGGAAAATATGGTCCAAGTAGTTCGGTCAGGAGAGCGGTCTAAAGTTAAGAGCCCTTAATGTTTATTTTACTTTTTACGTATTTCGCAATACATCGGGAAAGTTATAAACTAATTGAAAAGCCCTTGCACACAATCCTAAAATACGTTCATCCAAAAATAATTACATGCAAAATATAACTTTTAGTATCTATTTATTATTTTATTTCATAGTCGAAAATTTTTTGAATTGTAAAGTATGCAATTTTTTAACATCATTTTAAAGCGTCGTTGCACGCGGCTTTCTATTATGACCTGTTTAAAAGAACACGAAGAAACAGTCTAAAAGAGAAGAGCGCCCCTAGCGGCGTATAACATTATTTTCGGGCATGTGTTCCTGTGAAATTTTGATCCTGATGTTGGTTCTTAACTCCAGTAGAAGTTTGTAGTAACATTTATGCACCCCCTGGTTTTATATAACGTTTCTAAACACACATTTCGACAATTCATTTCCTCCTTTCCTTTTGACGGTAAGTCAATAATCTCCAGTGTGGTGTAGCGCTAGTAGTAATGAGGAAAATGCAACCATTGAAATAAGTAATTTGTGTTTTAACAAGCTTCTAGCCATCCCAGTGAGAATATTTTTGCTTGTTATAACGTCACAAAATGTACGTCATCATTGAAAATTCAGTCAAATGAGAGGTAACAAGATTCTTCCGGCAAAGTAAATTAAAAAAAAAAATGCCAGCAGTATACATTCTGCGGGAATTATTTATCGTATTGAGGTGTGTTACTGCATCATAACTCTCGCCCTCACAGTGCTTCGCAAACACAAGCTTTTTAAGTCAATTTAATGGGATGTGTTTAATCACCCTCTCCACAGCCAGGACTTATCTCCTTTTGATTATCATCTGTTCATTGCCCCAAGTGGTTTGGGGGCTCAGCAGTTCGCTGACGATAACTGTAATTAGCTGTGACAAGGTGCACTTGGTTAAGTATCATGAAAAAAGTTTGGCAAAGTCAGTAAAACGGAATTAGTGCGTGAATCCCCATGACTCAGTTGAAAAATAGAATGAACTGCATTTTTCATATGCAAATAAAAAACACGTTAAATCTAAACGGGTTAATTTTCAACGGCAAAACGGATGTTAGTTTCGGAATTGCAAATGCATATTTGTGAAATTTCACTTTCGTTTCGATAATGGTAAAACTCGAATTTTGGAACAAAAAATAAAAACTGCTTGAGATGACAGGTGGGATGACCCCCCTTGCTTGCTTACCTCTGTTATCAACTAAGGGAGGGGGGGGAACGTTTCTAAGATAAGGGGGCAAAGCATTTATTATATAATATAGAGTATTCAATTAATAATGAATGACACTGTGTTCGCAAATAGATAAAAATAATGAGTGATCTGACCTGAAAAATCTTAACTGAATACAAAAATAACATTTAAAAGGATATTAAAAGAAACATGAGCTCTTCTGTTTCTCTGTTAAGATGGTTTAATTTGATGAAGGTAGGAGGAGATTGGCACATTTATGAAGTAACTGCAATACCTGCTAACGCCAAAGACTAAAATATAGATTATTGCTGTGTTGGGATTATAGAACTACCAAATCAAAAACATGAAGACCGAAGGGAACAAAGCACTTGACCATGGAAAACATAACATTTCACCCTGAGAATGAGAAATAAACAATGTCAACATTTCATGTTGATACTAGAGAACAAAAGATTTTTTCTGTCCATGGAAGAAAAAAAATTTCCCTTAAAAAATAAAATTAAAAAACATTTTTTGAAGAAAAAACGAAAAAATTAAAACTTGGGCTATTAAGTATCTCTTCATAAAATATACATTTTTATTTCAACTTGTTTTCTTTAAAAGCTTTAAAATCATTTTGCAGAATTTCTTTCAAAATATTTTTGCGTTTTTTTTTTATTTGTTTTGTTTTTAAACATTTACAAAAAGATCCTCTGTGCACATTTGCAATTGCAGAGATGCCAACTTGCTCCGGACAGCTAATATATAGTTTAAAGTGGTAATTTGTCAATTGTGATTCTTGGTTTCATAATTCAATGCAGTAGATTTTTGGCCACCACTATTTCTAAATAATTCGTAGACTTATATAATTCACCACTTTATAATACTTATGTCAAGCTATACCTCTTAAAAAGCAAGAAAAAATATTCAAATATTTCCAAAATTTTACCGTCTTAGTTAAAACAATAAAAGTTATAGTTATTTACCGTCATTTTTATTATTTTGGCGTGTCCGGAGCAGTTGGCATCTCTGCAATTGGTTTTACCGTCAAAATTTGAAGTTTTGAAACGACAGATATCAAAAGAATAATCGCGAAAAAAAGAAATCGGATTTAAATAAACAATTAACATATTTATTTTCTTTTTAACAGGGTCAAGTATTTTACAATATTTTTCGTATTCCGAAATTAAATAAATAAATTGAAACTAAAAAAAAAAGATTTAATTGATCAGTTAACAAACAAATTCAACCTTTTCAAACGATGAAAAGATACATTTTATAAACCTAACATGCCTTTCTTTCTTGAAACTTGAATCAAAACACTTTTACTGAAATCAAAAAATTTTCTAAATTCAAATTTGTTTTACAAAAAAATTTTTAATTTCTTTTCCTTTTTTTCGAAAAAAAATATGTATTTAAAAGAACAAAATTAAACGGTGTTAGAAACTATGTCATACGCAATATCAGTAGAAAAGAAGGGAAAAATAACTAACAAAAAAGGAGGAAAGTACACTAGATAGCTTTGAAGCCGGTAAACACTTAACTTAAACCTGCTAACCGGTAAACACTTAACTTAAACCTGCCAAGGTTTTAAGTAAAATTTAAAACCTTGAAGGTTTTCCATCTGAATATAAAATATATTCATAAAATTATTTTTAAAAAAAATTAAAATTTTAATTTTAATGACAGAAAACAATTAATAAATAACTAAACAATTTTTAAAAAATTACGGAATCGATATTTGAATTAATTCCGATTACAAACTATAGATTTTTGCATCATTCTCAATTACACTACAATTGTACCCAAACAACAACAACGGTCTTTGATTTCTATAGATAAAACACCTGCACACTTAAATCTATCAACAAGATATTTCTTCCCACGTAACGCTTTTTGTCTTTTATTGTTTACGATTTAGATAGTCAGGCGGATGCTATTCAGAAAAGTAATAGATGTGCTATTAATTCAGGAGAGAAGATACCGAAGACCGACAGGAAACACTTCATGCATTGAAACATTTCAAAAAAGAAAAACAAAACTAAAAAAGAACCGATTTTCTAATAGTATTGTTTTTGTTATCAGAGGATTTCCACGCTTTTCCCCTATTGTGAATTTCATTCACCTCTAAACTATTTGATGCAGGTGAAACACCAGTGCTCTATTATTTATATATTTTCTGACGGTCTAATGACAGGGGAAAATATATTTTGGTATCTTTTAAATATAAAAAAACAGTCTAACAGTTATAAAAAAATCTGTTAGATTATCGGAATTAAATTTGTACTGAAATATAAAATCCCCCCCCCCCCAAAAAAAGAAGTAGTTTGAAAAAAAAAAAGATTTTTCTTTCCCCATTCATATTCAAAAATTTATCAGCAATTGATTTTTTTAAATTACAAAAATTTGAATCAGGAATAATTGTTTTTTCTAGATCTAAATAACTGTAAAATTGAAAAGTTATTGTTGGGAAGTGGGCCGTGTTTGTAAGACTTTATTTTTAACACAGAAAAAGACATCGGTGTTTCAAGCTCAAACAATGTTTTGGTATTTTTTAATTATAAAAAAACTAATAGTTATAAAAAAATCTGTTAGATTAGCGGAATTACATTTGTACTAAAATATGAAATTCAAAAAAAAAGTAGTTTGAAAAAAAGCTTTTTTTTATTATTCATATTCAAAAATTTATCAGTAATTGATATTTTGAAATTACAGAAATTTCAATCAGGAATAACTGTTTCTTCTAGATCTAAATAACTGCAAATTTGAAAAGTTATTGTTTGGAAGTGGGCCGTGTTTGTAAGACTTTATTTTTAACGCAGAAAAAGACATCGGTGTTTCATGCTGTATTTCAAGCTCAAACTATTTTTTGATATTTCTTAATTATAAAAGAATTAATAGTTATAAAAAAATCTGTTAGATTAGCGGAATTATATTTGTACTAAAATATAAAATCCAAAAAAAAAAAAAAAAAAAAAAAAAAAAANCTCCGTCTCAAAAAAAAAAAAAAAAAAGTAGTTGAAAAAAAAAGCTTTTTTCTTTCATTCATATTCAAAAATTTATCAGTAATTGATATTTTGAAATTACAGAAATTTCAATCAGGAATAACTGTTTCTTCTAGATCTAAATAACCGCAAATTTTAAAAGTTGTTGTTTGAAAGTGGGCCGTGTTTGTAAGACTACTTTTAACGCAGAAAAGGACATCCGTGTTTCATGCTGTATTTCATATGCTGTATTTCAAGCTCTAACTATGTTTTGGTATTTTTTAATTATAAAAAAAACTAATAGTTATAAAAAAATATGTTAGATTATCAGAATTAAATTTGTACTAAAATCCAAAAAAAGTAGTTTGAAAAAAAGATTTTTTCATTCATATTCAAAAATTTATCAGTAATTGATTTTTTTAAATTACAGAAATTTCAATGGGGAATAACTGTTTCTTTTAGATCTAAATAACTGTTAATTTGAAAAGTTATTGTTTGAAAGTGGGCCGTGTTTGTAAGACTTTACTTTTAACACAGAAAAAGACATGGGTGTTTCATGCAATATTTCATATGCTGTGTTTCAAACTTTAATTATATTTTGGTATTTTTTAAATATAAAAAACACTCTAATAGTTACTAAAAAAATCTGTTAGATTATCGGAAGAAAATTTGCATTAAAATATAAAATCCAAAAAAAAAGTTTGACAAAGAAATTTTTTTAGTCATATTCAAAAATTTATAAATAATTGATTTTGCAAATTAAAGTCATTTCAATGATGAATAACTATTTTCCTTAAATCTAAATAAATACAAATAAGCGCAAATTATTGATTGAAAGTGAGCCGTATTTGTAACCCTTTACCTTTGACGAAGAAAAAGACACCGGTTTTTCCTGCTGTATCTCTACCATAAATTATTAAAATGCTGAATATAATATTTTTCACTTATTTTGACCTAAATTAATGGGAAATAATGAAAAAAAGCATGAAAATATGATTAGTAAAAAAAAAATTCTGTGTCAAAGAGTTTAAAATAAAAGAGACCATGTCGGGGAAAAAAAATAAAAGATTGAAATTAGAGAAGATACCGATTTCTTTAAATTAAGTTTGATTTGAGAGGTTTCATTAAAATAAAATCATCTGTAAAAGAATTTTTTAATTCCAATCATTAGTAAATTCTTAAAAAATTAAAAACCATTAGGCGCAGACTTGAAAAACGGGTTACAGCGCATTGACGTCATTATTGTGTAAGCTTCGCAAGAGAAGTGAAATAAATTCTCACTCATTCGTTTCTGCCCGGTGATTTTAATTAATTTTTTTTAAATCGAGTAGTAAAGATAAGATATTGTATTAGTATAATAATGTTAATTAACAACGGTAAGTTTTAAACATTCCACTAAACCGTTTAATTAACATACCTAAAAACGATGATGTAAGGCTTAAATTGTAGATAAAAGACGTATTGTGACATATCCTACGATGATGAACAGTATATTCACCGTTTTTTTTTTAGACATGGCCTAAAAATATTTTCTGTTAGTAATGTAAAATACTTCAATAATTTTAAAGTCGACGTTACAGTCGAAATTCAGGTTTTCATTAATCAACTTAAAAATAATTAAGATGTATAATAAAAACAATTTACAGCGGAGAATCGGCTGCAATTCATTGTTCTGCTTACCTATTTTCTCAAGAACTGACCCATAAATATTTTAATTGTTATAATAATGAAATTGATTATTCACCAACAATAAAATTATCTAAGCGAAATAATTAAATATATTTTTCTCTTATTATTAAAAAATCGCAAGCATCGCCGCCGCCGTTTTTGAGCTTTCAACTTAACGTTATATTTTTGCTCGATGCGAAAAAACTATAGATAAGATTTAGAAGCCTAAAATTACAAAAGGAGAGTAAAAAAAAGTACAGGGAAAACAATTGATATTGATATATTTTGCTGCGGCTGGCTATATTAATGCAATATTAGAAAGCACTTTTTTTCGGATACAACCGTGTGAGCTGTATATATATATATATATATATATAAGTTCAAAATGAAGAATAAAACAAAGAAAAATTATAGACATATGAAAAAAAGGGGGTGGGAAATAATAAGNTATATATAAGATTCAGTTATTAATTCGAGAATTATAAAACATTTAAACTTCAAGCGAAAAAAAAATGTTTTGGTCATTTGACTGCACGCTTAATGATTTATATTCGATTGATAAATTAGCCCTTTATTTCCAAGAATAAATAATATTTAATAAAAAAATACTACATACATTAAAGAGTAAATAAATAAATTTTTGAAAGTTTGCCAGTATCCGGGTGAATCTTGAAGTAATAAAAAAAATAAATTTTGCTTCCTGAAACATATGTATTTATGGCATTGAATTAAAGCCTTTATACATTGATTAAGTTTATTTTTTCTTTTTTGATTTCCAGTGGCCGAGGTTACAGAAGACCACCGCTCAACAATATAAAAAATAACGTGAAAAAAAAAACGAAGAGGCGTAATGACAGAAAAGTCTATGAACCAAAAATGCCACTCAAAGTCTATGCCACTCAAAGAGGCGTCGTTTATCTATTTCTTTGCTGCGGCGAGGGTGGTTCATCTCCTCGCGAAGATCGCAGAGCAGCTGTTGGAAGTAGCCTACAAGTAGTGAAACTACTGTAGTCGTAACTTCTTTCGTAGTTTGTAGTGAAGTGAACTATTTTTTATTATTTTTTTTAAAAGTGAAGTGAGTAGCGCGATTAAAAAAACAGTAGTTTGTAGCGATTCCTGGAAATCACTTTTAATGATAGTTTAGTAAAGAAACACAACAAATTTTTCGAATTTGATGGGTACAAATCTTCGCGGGTCCAGGACCGGATTAAGCTCACGCGGGGCCCTAGGCCATTCAAATTTTTGGGGCCCTTAGATTTAATTTTTTTCTCGCATATTTTTTATTTATTCAAATATAAAAGTATTTATATATCTTTTCATTTAAGAAAGCATATTCAAAGTTAAAATAAATAATAAATTAAATTTTACTTTATTTTATTAAATTAGAATTAAAAAATTTTGAAAAAATTTGAAAAATCATTGTTTTTCTTAATTTTTTTAAATTTATTTTCAAAAAATCAATTTTAAGGGGGGCCCCTAATCATTGGGGGCCCCAGGCCATGGCCTCGTCTGGCCTAATGAGTAATCCAGACATATGCGGATTCGTCAATGGATGCAAAGAAAATGACCTCGTGGCTGCAGTTGAGCTTTAACAGAGATTACATATTTAAAATCACTTACAACTATTTTTTAAACTAACCATTACGAAAAATAGATAATCAATTTGCTCACATGCGAATACAAACTCGTGAAACATTGATGTTATTTCAAGGAAACAGAACGTATTTTCGTTGCACTTAATTTCTTAGAGGAAATAAAAGAGCATTAAACAATTAAAAAGTTGCAATTATTTCATAATTTCACAGTTCTTAAATTAAATATTCACTGTCGAAAAAGTCATAAAAAGTTAAGGTTAAATGAACAAACTCGGAAAAAAAAATTTGGAAAAAAAAAAAAAAAAACTCGCTCTTGTAAACAGGAATAAATATTTCTCAATTATTCCCTTATATTTAATGTAAGCCAATGGCTTATTCAAAAACATTTTGAACATAGGTGTAAGTTAAGCTCCCCCAGCAAAGTTAGTCTCCTTATAGTAGTGAAGTAGTTACTAAATTTCAAAGTAGTTTGTAGTCACTACATTTAAACAAAAAGTAGTCGTAATTATCTACATTCGTAATAAAGTAGTTGTAGAAAACTACAAAAATAATGTAGTTTTCCGACCACTAGGCATCATTTATCTATTGCTCTGCAGCAGCGAGGGTGGTTTGCGTTCACCTACCGAAGGTCGCAGAGCCTGCAGAAAGGCAGACAAAATTATATCGTGTTTAAAAGGCCTAGTTTCTTAAGGCGAACGTTTTTGCTTGTGTAATAAATAGGAATTTATTGGAGTTTTTTTTTTTGTATCAATACTTTTTAAAGAAGGGTTATTTTTCAATAGATGGCACCACTATGATAAAATTTAAATGTAATCAAAATTATGATATTTCATGAGAAATTTTTATTGATCCTTTTAAAATGGGATTTTTGGGGTAGATTGTGGATATAAATTGTATTAACATTTAAGGAGGATTGGATTATCACTTTTATGGCGTATTAGTGGGTTTGTAGCTGGTTTTTCTCATGGATCTTTTTTTTTGTTCTGACGTCCACTGGATGCGGGATGACTTTTGAGCGAGTAAACAGGTCAGTATGGATTATTTCGCCTTGATGAAAAAAGTATAAGAGGCGTGAAGAGTGGCTGAAAAAGCAGTACGACGGGAGTGCGGATCGTGCCCGATGGAATGTTGGGTTGAAACATCACCGCTGACAGGATCTATCATGGCTGCTAGAAGTGTGTTCTGAGCCGGTATCATCGAGAATGAGTTTAGATATAGCTGGAGTCTCGGAGTGAGTTGATCTAGGCTGAAATGCTAAAAAGGTTGGTGTTTGGAAAGAGTCTCTGGATGCCGCGACTAAGTACGCAACATTGGTCGGATGAGCTGTTGTCTGGAAGAAAGTTGATCTGAAGCCTCAGAATAGTTGACGGGAAGTGATAGACTGAATGTCGCTAAGTTCAAGACGGTTGGCAAGAATTGAGCGTTCCTCGGCAGAAAATCGAATGTTTCTGAAGAACTGAATGGCGGTCGGAAAGTCGAAGTTCTCCTAGTCCACAAGTCTAGCTGCAAACCCGGTGGGCGTTCCAGAAGGTGTGATCTGCAAGTTCCCTGTATATTTATAAACTCTAATTTCTTACCTTTTTAGTAACTTTTTAGAAGAGCATTTTATTCCATATTTTAAATTATTTCTATCAGGTGTTAAGATACCTATTTTAAGAAGAGCCTTGGATATTTAATTTTAATTATCTGTTGTAGGAATATAATGATCTAAAGTTTAAATGTTTTTGTAAGTTTAGAATGAGCTAGTATTTTTATTTCGTAAATGGCTCTTTTAGTGTGAATTAATTGAATGTTATGCATATGAAATTTAAAAGTGCTTTTTATCGAAAAGTTTTATCTTGAGTATAACCATTTGGAAATTTAAAAGTGTATAAATTGGAAATTTTAGTGCACATGAAGGCATCTGGAAATGATTGAAGTTGTGTTTGTTGAAAATTTATAGTTATAATAAAATTTAATTTTAATCGTTAAATGTTTCATGTAATTTATTAGTTATTTGTCTATTTTTGAACCTGGGTAACTGTTACCAAAATTGAATTAAAAGATCACAGCCTTGCCAAAGTTTGAAGGGTAACGGTACACTTGACGTGAACGCTTAAGGCCTGGTTTCTTAGGACAGGACGCCGTCAGCAGGAAATCAGCGCTAACCTTTGATTGGTTCATTTGTGAGTTTGATAGTATACGTCATCGAACGCTCATCTTGAACTACAATTGCCGTCCAACTCAACTGCAGTTGGATTACAACGTGACGTTAACCACAGACGCAATGGCGAACAGCACCCAACAGCACATTGAAATCAGCCAAAATTTTGGTTTTGACATTAAACATAGCTTCTTCATTAAACATAGCACTCTTCATTTAGCTCAGCTATAATGTGTTTTTTCTTGGACAAAGTCCTTATTTGCTCTCTAAAACACTGGTCGACAATAACAAAATCAATATAAATATTTGTTTACGTTATTAACGCATGTGCAATGAGAGATAATGTCCGCGTTGGACCAACTGCTCACGCTGAGCTAATAAAAAAGTATTTTTTGGGCGTCAACTCTACGTCAACTTTCCGCTGACGCCCAGATAAAGCGCTAGTTCTAAGAAACCAGGCCTTGAGTTAACAAACCAGTATTTTGTTGGCGTCAGCGGGACGTTGACGTCACGCTGACGCCCAGATAAGGCGCTTGTCCTAAGAAACCAGACCTTTAAGCTCGCTCCCCACGTCGACGTCGGAAACTTCGCCATTGAGCTTGAGCTTTAGCAGAAGTTGAGATAAACAATACGATGAAAAAAAAATTTCGTTGCTTAGGTACAAATAGACTCTTTTTCTTATTGACATACAAATTTTTACATATAAAATCTGTCACAATTTAAAATAAATAAAAGCAGCAACGAATCCATAAGTAAGTTTTACATATTGAATAATTTTTTTTAACACCATCAAGATAAATATTCTAATTCTTCCCCCCACTTACAGGGCCCGACTTAGCCTAATTGGGGCCCGGGGCAAAAACTTATTTGGGGGCCACTTCTGCTTCACTACTTCAGTAATGAAGAACCGGACTTTATGGAGGTATTAAAATTTTTCACCTCTTTATATATATATATATATANTTAATACGAAAATCAAATATATATATATATATATATATATATATATACAAAATTGACTAATACCTAAAAACTAGCAATAAAGTGTCCCCCTTTAATGGTCTGAAGAAATATCATTCTGACCATTTTATTGATTTTCTGACAATTCTATGCCCATCACGCCGAATGCAGATTTCTGATTGTTAACTTTGTCATCTAGCTGCGAAAGATTCATATCCTTGCTGACATTAGGGCGGAATTCAGCTAAATTTTCTCACTTACGATGGCTCACCTAAGCCAATCAGAAGCCTGCATTTTTGAAAACGTATCACATTTTGCGATACGTAAAAATACAGGATTTTGATTGGCCAAATTTTTCCATCTTCATTGCAAAAATTTAGCTGAATTCCGCCCCTAGAAAGCCAAGCCATGGATTTACGAAATATAGATTAATGAAGAAGCAAACATAAAACTGACAGATTTTTTACTGTACTGATATTTCGTTTAAAAAAAAGTTTATTAAGGAAGGAAACGTAAAATTAACTTTCTATTCGATTTGGGGGCACCCTCTGATGTGGGGGCCCGGGGCGATTGCCCCGTATGCCCTTGCCTTAGTCAGGCTCTGGCCATTACACTAACGAATAACACAAAATTTTCATTTCCTTTGAGCAAATATTGAAATTCAATATTAGGTTAAATGAGCTGCTCGTAGTATTTTTCTACCATTACATGTTCATCGCATTCCTTTGCAGTATCGTAGGACACATTTTTTTTTTTAAATACAATTCAGATCGATTGCTCTGGAATAGAAATTCTTATGCAGCAATCATCCATTCCATAGAATCAGGAAAGTGGGATGGTTAAAAAAAATATTTTTAATCTTGTAACAAAAACTGGAAAAATCATAAATCTTATCAAAATGATAATTAAATCATCAAATAAAATAATCAAAAATAAACAAATCAATATTTTTAAAGTTCAAAATTGTCGCAATGAGATTTTTAATTGAGTTTGGTTTAGCTTTAATTGCTTAATGGTAGCTGAGATGCTTAAATATCAATTAATAAACATAAAAAATTGAATGTAATGAAAAGTAAAGTTTAGTTTTATTTTCAATTTTACCGGTTATTTTATTTAATAAACAGAAAAAGCTTCATTAAGATATTATCAATACATTAGCTATATCATGATATAAAAATGCTAAAATTATTTCAATCAATTTAATTTTACATTTTTAACCTCCCCAACCAATCTATTTAATAGGATGTAGAACAATGGGATAACAAAAATGTTTCGCAGTTTAACGTACTATTTTATTAGTAAAAAAAAAACATCCGTAAACGATTCATATACGAATAAACACAAATGATAACACTTCCTCTTACAGTAACACGCGAAACAATAGATTAGTATTAGTTTATTATTTACTTTAAGAAATGTAGCTTATTTCTTAGTTTACAATAAAACACAACATCCGCAAATGATTTAAAGCAAATAAAAATAGATTAGTTTTAGTTTATTTACTTTTAAAAAAATGCAACCTCTTTTTCAGTTTATTATAAAAAAGCAACATCCGCAAACGGTATAAATACAAGTAAAAATGGATTAGTATTAGTTTATTTACTTTAAAAAATTTAACTTATTTTTCATTCTATAACAAAAAGCATCTATCGCAAACAAATTAGATGCAATTAAAAACAAATGATAAAATTTTCTTCAACAGAAATACATGAAACAATAGATTAATATTTAAAAAACATTTACTTCCGGAAAATAAAAATAACTGAGAAATAGTTGTGAGTTGCTTAATGCTAGCTGAGATACTTAAATATCAATTAACATAAAAAATTATATACAGGTGTAAGGTATAGTTTGTTTTTTTTAATTTCACCGGTTATTTTACTTAATAAACAGAATAAGCATCACTAAAATATTTCCAGTACATTAGCTATATCATAAAATAAAAATGTTAAATTTATTTCAATCAATTTAATTTTACATTTTTAACTTCCCAAAACAATCTATTTGATAGGATGTAGAACAATGGGATAACAATAATGTTTACACAGTTTAACATACTATTTTATTATTAAAAAAAAAAAAACATCCGTATAAACGATTCAAATACGAGTAAGCCTAAATGATAACACTTCCTCTAACAGTAACACGCGAAACAATCTGTTACTATTAGTTTATTATTTACCTTAAAAATGTAGTTTATTTCTTAGTTTATAATTAAACACAACATCCGCAAATGATTTAAATACAAGTAAAAATAGATTAGTATTACTTTATTTACTTTAAAAAATTTAACGTATTTCCCATTCTATAATCAAAAACATCAATCGCAAACTATGTAAATGCAAGTAAAAACAAATGAAAAAATTTTCTGTTACATGAAACAATAGATTAGTATTTAAAAGGAATTTACTTCAGGAAAAGAAAAAGAAACATCTGTTCCTTTTCCTCCTAGAAAATATTCTTATCAATAAATTTTTACAATACCTTACGTCTCTAAAAAGAAAGAAAAAGAAAATATGTGAACAGACACTGTTCTTAAATATTTAACATAAAATGCGGTTTTCGCTCACAACTGTTTTTGGCCAATTAAAATGTTGAAAATATTGTGAAGTTGTTAGTCAAACAGCAAAAATGTCTTAATAAAAAATAAGCAAATAAATAAAATGGAATGAAGTTGGTATGGAGTTTGAAGTTATCTGTAATATTTGTCAGCATATCATTTAACTTCAAGTAATAATATGATTTAAATACAAGTAAAAATAGATTAGTATTAATTAATTTATTTTAAAAAAAATGTAACCCCTTTTTCAGTTTATAATAAAAAAGCAATATCCGCAAACGATATTATTACAAGTAAAAATGGATTAGTATTAGCTTAATTATTTTTAAAATTTAACTTACTTTCCATTCTATAATAAAAATCATGAATTGCAAACGATTTAAATACAAGTAAAAACAAATGATAAAATTTTCTCTTACATGAAACAATAGATTAGTATTACTTCAGGAAAAGAAAAAGAAACATCTGTTCCCTTTTCCTCCTAGAAAATATTCTTATCAATAAATTTTTACAATACCTTACGTTTCTAAAAAGAAAGAAAAAAAAATATGCGAACAGATACTGTTCTTAAATATTTAACATAAAATGCGTTTTTCGCTCACAACTGTTTTTGGCCAATTAAAACGTTGAAAATATTGTGAAGTTGTTAGTCAAACAGCAAAAATGTCTTAATAAAAAATAATCAAATAAATAAAATGGAATGGAGTTGGTATGAAGTTTGAAGTTATCTGTAATATTTGTCAGCATATGATTTAACTTCAAGTAATAATATGATTTAAATACAAGTAAAAATAGATTAGTATTAATTAATTTATTTTAAAAAAAATGTAACCCCTTTTTCAGTTTATAATAAAAAAGCAATATCCGCAAACGATATTATTACAAGTAAAAATGGATTAGTATTAGCTTAATTATTTTTAAAATTTAACTTACTTTCCATTCTATAATAAAAATCATGAATTGCAAACGATTTAAATGCAGGGTCATTCCATGTCAAATCATACAGGATTTTACAAAAATGGCACCCACCGTCTCAGATTTTGATGAAAATTTGTACACTTATAGAATTTTTTGGGCTGATTTCAAAAATATCAATTATATTTAAATCGGTTAAGGGGTTTAAAAGTTATAAGCATTTGTATTTTTGCCAAAATGGCACATTTGCCGCCATTTTGATTCATACATCAAAGGCTATTAATGATTGTAACTCACCTTATATTTGTGATAGAGCAATAATTTTTTTTTTTTTTTGTTCAGAATAAAGTAATCCGTCATATAAACACTTTTTTTTTGCAAATAAGTATCTTACTTATTTAGTAAATGGGTCTGTTTTGCAGTTTTTTGAACAACGGAGTTGAGTAACTTCAGGAGATTATTTCTGGCAACTCGCCCCCTTCAATTTCAAAAATATTTTATTCAAAGATAGTTGAAAGTGCAAACTAACATGTGATATAAAAATTTCGATGGGCCGTTCACTCACTTTTTAAAAAAAAAAAATTTTTCTTATGAATCATTATGCGCTAAAAGTACTCGTAGTTTGATGATTTATAGTCCTTAATTATAACTAGAGTATAATAAAATGATATAAAAAAAATGTGAATGGTAGAAAAATATGTAAAATAAAGTAATCATTTATTAAATTTTTTTTTCTTGTTTCTTTGAGCCCTCAAAAAAGAAAAGAAAGACAAAATTTTAGAATGAACAAAATTTCACCTTTTTTGCAAATAAATTTATCCAGAATCATATAGTTTTGGTAAATGAGAGGGATCAGAATCTAAAAAAAATATAAATAAAAGTTTCTCTGAAAGAGTAGAGGGCAGTGCCAAATAATAAAAAGCAGCCATTAAATTTTTTTTTTAATTGAACTAACTTTGATCTTTATGGAAGGAGAAAATCATTGTACACTTTAATTTAATTCAAACATTTTGTCTGATTCTAAAATGTAATTAAATGTAAGACCAAATTATGAATATTTGAAGTTAATTTTATCCTTTTATTTGTCACAATGATTGTTATGGTAATGAGATACCCCTACAAAATTTCATTTGAAACACTGATAAAGTTAAACTATTTATTATAATTATATTGAAATGAAATGATTTTATATCACTAAC
Organism: Parasteatoda tepidariorum; assembly: GCF_043381705.1. Classification (NCBI taxonomy): domain Eukaryota; kingdom Metazoa; phylum Arthropoda; class Arachnida; order Araneae; family Theridiidae; genus Parasteatoda; species Parasteatoda tepidariorum. The sequence goes on from NC_092215.1 coordinate 16,652,652, forward strand.
TATAAGATAATTTGCATGCTCTTATTTCATCACTAATACCTGCAGGCCCTTTTTATTCTCAAAAACTTTTATTATAATTATATACATCCAATTTTTAAAAAAAAAACTTCTGAATAGAAAAAAAAAATACTGAAAACTATTGACACATTCCATCTCTACCTTCCCAAAAAAGAAATTTGACTAATCAGAATGTATCATCTGCCAGAACATTTCTGTTTGCTCCAATCAGAATTGAGTGTCATGTAAAATTTATTTTCTTTCCAATCAGTAAAATTGTATTTCTTCCATTTATTTAGAACAGAACAGAAATAAATAAGTTTTCAAAAGTTTTAAATGTATCAATTTGATACTTAAAAAAGAGTTTTATTATGAAAACCCAAGTATTATATAGTATTGGATTAACTTTGAAAGATTTTAAGTGCAGTTTAAACTCATAGAAGATTTTAGAACTTTCTTCAGAGAATATATAACTTATTTCATTTAGGAGCAATTTAGATTTTAAGGAAAGTTCAACTATATGCCTCATACATAAGGAGTATCTCCTTTATCAGTATGAAATATATAGGGTGACCAGGGATAATTCACAATCACTCTGTTTCTGGGGTAAATAATGATCACCTAAGTTTTATTTAAAAAAAAAATTTTTTTTTTTAAATTTGAGACATGGACAAGAATGCTTGTACATTTTACTAAAGTATAACTACATTTACTTAATTATAGTTTTTTGTTTAATCTAACAAAATAAGTATCTTTTAAACTGCTTTCTGTATTTTCCATTTTAAAGATGGGTTTCAAAATGTGCACATTTCTGCAAAGATCCCCTCCTTCTCTTAATAATAAATATTTTGAGTTACTTTCTTTTTCTTTGATATAAAAATAGTGTAAGTTTTTGTTTAATTGTTTCACATCTACTGTAAGCATTATAATTAATTATAGGAAACTATATCAAATGTTGCCCCCCATGGGGTAATTATTGATCACTGGGGTAATTCCTAATCATTGTCATTTCTTTTTATAAATAGTATTAAAAATAGCTAATTGTCTTTTCTTAAATGGCAGTTCATATTTATTAAGTGGAACAACCATTAAAATATATTTTAACTGTAATCACAAAATTTGTTTATTAACTGTATACAAGACAAATGTGTTCTGATTTGTCCCATTTCTGGTTTGCCTTACCTTGCTTCTATCTTAATTTTATGTGTGTACATTGTTAGAATAATTTTTAAGTTTATAAATTTGCCTAATATAAATATGGTGAGAAATTATAACACTAAAAAAGATACTAAGCTTCTAGAAAGCAAAATTAGTGAATTTCTTTTAATGATTGAAAATGAAATTTCAGTGTGAGAGCTACTGTCAGAGCTGTTGACATACCTTACTTAACTTTACACTCTCACTTAATGAAGTTAAAAAATCCAGCAAAAGTAACTTATGTGGGAACTCTTTCTTATAATCCAACAGAACATGAGAATGAGTTGGCTGTTTGCCTAAAATGTATCGCACGATGCAAAGATTTTTGGAAAATTTAAAGTGTTAATCTTTATTCTTTGCTTTTAAAGAAATCGTTTTATTAGCTGCTTAAACATCTCTTTGGTTTATTTGTTTGATCTTGATGTCTTATTTGTTAATTACCATTGTATAATTATTTTTAAACAACCCCTTTACTATAAAAACTGGTGATCAGTAATTACCCCAGAAGTGATCAGGAATTACCCCAGAAATGATCAAGAGAAGGGGTAATTTCTGATCACTAAGAATTTAAAATCTTTTAAATTCTAATTAGATTTTCCAACAAAAGAAGGTAGCATAGGACTCATCTCATATAGTCTCAAACTTCCAGTAAATATTGAAATTCTATCTTGAATAGTTTTTTCACAAAGTAGATGTTTGCATTTTTTGATCAGGAATTATCCAAGGTCACCCTATATAAGAAAATGAAAAAAAATTGTGACTTATTTAATTCTCCTTCCAATAAGACCAAGAAAGTCTCCCTTCATGTCATAAGTGTAGATCAGGCTAAAACATACAGAGCTAAATTGCAAATTTCAGCAATTCCTGGCCAGAAATTGTGTTTGTCTTGCTCAGTCTCAAATTTTTTCCTTTCTTCTTTTCTTTTTTGAGGGGGGAGGGCTCAAAGAAAGAAGAAAAAAATAATTTAATAAATGATTACTTTATTTTACATATTTTTCTACCATTCACATTTTTTTATATCATTTTATTATACTCTAGTTATAATTAAGGACTATAAATCATCAAACTACGAGTACTTTTAACGCATAATGATTCATAAGAAAAAAATATTTTTTTTAAAAAGTGAGTGAACGGCCCATCAAAATTTTTATATCAGATGTTAGTTTGCACTTTCAACTATCTTTGAATAAAATATTTTTGAAATTGAAGGGGGCGAGTTGCCAGAAATAATCTCCTGAAGTTACTCAACTCCGCTGATCAAAAAACTGCAAAACAGACCCATTTACTAAAAAAGTAAGATACTTATTTGCAAAAAAAAGTGTTTATATGACAGATTACTTTATTCTGAACAAAATAAAAAAAAAATTATTGCTCTATGACAAATATAAGGTGAGTAACAATCATTAATAGCCTTTGATGTATGAATCAAAATGGCGGCAAATGAGCCATTTTGGCAAAAGTATAAATTCTTATAACTTTTAAACCCATTAACCGATTTAAATATAATTGATATTTTTGAAATCAGCACAAAAAACTCTATAAGTGTACAAATTTTCATCAAAATCTGAGACGGTGGGTGCCATGGCTGGATGAACTGACATGGAATGACCCTGCAAGTAAAAACAAATGATAATATTTTCTCTTACATGAAACAATAGATTAGTATTTAAAAAAAGAATTTACTTCAGGAAAAGAAAAATAGCTGTGAGAAAACAAATGGAAGAAAATTTTCTTTTTAAGTTAACTGCCAGAAACGACAGTTCACAGACCTACTAAAATCTTTCAATCAATTCACATAGTTTCAGAGATTAAGAAATATCTGTTCCTTTTCCTTCTAGAAAATATTCTCATCAAAAAAGAAAGGAAAAAAAATGTGAACAGATACAGTTAATATTTAACATAAAATGCGTTTTTAGCTCATAATTGTTTTTGGTCCGTTAAAATGTTGAAAATATTGTGAAACAGCCAAACGGCAAAAATGTCTGTCTTAGTTAAAAACTAGGCAAATAAATAAAATGGGATGGAGTTGCTATTTTTATAATGTAATATCTAATCGTTAAATTTTTTTAAAATTAAGCTTTTTAAGTAAATATTTTTATTACATACTTAACGTTATAAGATTATAAAGGTTGTTCATAAATTCCCGCAAAAAGTAATTTAATTCTTAATATTCTTTTAATGATTTATTAAGTACATAGTAAAGAGTCAGTACTTTTAGGAAAATGTCAATTAAGAAAGAAAGCTCTCTATGAGTTCATTAGCAAGAAGAGTAAACGGGGTGTTCTGTAAAGAATGCCCTCAATATGAATATTTTAGAATCCTTGAAAACAAAAAAAATACACATTGCGTGGGAGCAAATTAATATTTAATCGAAGCGTAAAATAAAAACGCTATTAAAATCTGACCAATCGTATTAAGGGAGTGTTATAATAAACATCAAAATAGGTTTAATTGGAGAACTATTGTCTTTCCTGACTTACTGTTTATTACTTCTGCGTTTGATGGAATCAGAATATCAGTGCTTGTATTAGCACAATAGATAAAATATTTCATTATAGAAGTTTTAAAACATTGCATCTGTAAAAGGACGAAAAACAATCTATTAATCCCCAAAGCTCGTTTTAAATTTCCGAGGAATCAATATTTTAGCACATCCCATTAGTACAATAAAAAAAAAATATTCTATCATTGAAGTTATAAGACTTGATATCTATAAAAGAACAATAAATTTATCTATCAATCCCAACAAATCTATATGAAACAATCTATCGTAAATAAATCGATCTCCACAAATCTATTAATGTACGTTCTATGGAACGCATTGTATCACATCTTTTTTCAGCACATAGTACTAGCATAATAATGATAATATTCTATGATTGAAGTTATAAAACTTAATATCTATGAAAGTAAGAAAAATTTATCTTGTCAATCCCAACAAATCTATATGAAACAATCTATCGTAAATAAATCGATCTCCACAAATCTATTAATGTACGTTATATGGAACGCATTGCATCACATCTTTTTTCAGCACATCGTATTAGCATAGCAATGATAATATTCTATGATTGAAGTTATAAAACTTGATATCTATAAAAGTACAATAAATTTATCTATCAATCCCAACAAATCTATATGAAACAATCTATCGTTAATAAATCGATGTCATCAATCTCATCTTATTTCAGCACATCGTATTAGCAAAATAATGATAATATTCTATGATTGAAGTTATAAAACTTAATATCTATAAAAGGACAAAAAATTGATCCAACAATTCCCATAATAAAGACACATCTCAAAGGTCAAAATAAGGATAAATTTTTGATCCCCCCCCCTCAATCAATTCATTCCGAGACATGGAAGAGATAGCTTTAACTTAGAAATCTCGTTATACTTCGTGACCGTAACTGAATCGATAACATCCAAAGCACTTAATCAAAATTTCTCTTTGTTTTATCGATGTTTCATTGTAACTGACATCAGTTTTATGCTATTTTATATCTATAAATTCAATAGTTGAACTTATTTATGATATAAACAAAAAAATCGGAAAACACGAAAACTAAAGTTTTGAAAACGAAACTGTAACTCTTACACGATAAAAAAGCTATAAGAAAAATAATTCTTTTTATAAACATACTCGTAAAAACGAGAGTTTTTTTTCTCACTTTTTGTTGAAAATTTCAAGTGGTAAGGTAGTAAATTTTATGCTTTGCCATTCTATTTTCAATTTAATAAATATAATTTAAAGAGGATTTTGACCACCACAATTTCAACAAACAAATTCGAGACCACATAATCGAGCAGTAAGTTTTTAAATGCAAACAAATTAAGCTTAATTTAATTGTTGCTTTATTATTACTTTAAATATTATGAGCAGCAAGGATTTCTGAAATGACATCTATGTATAATGGATTAACTAAAAATGAGGAATTTGTAAAGTTTGAAAACATTTCTGAAAGGGGGGGGGGAGGAATAGGGGTTTGTTTTTAAGATGTCCTCATTATAAGGTATAGCACAAAATAGGAATCTTCAATCTCAACAAAAAATAAGCGCTTCTAAATACAAAGCATTTCCGTTGTGGGCCAGGGGGCCATGGAAGTTCAGGCTCTACAATTTCGAGATAACTGCGTTGTTGCGGCAATGTGGTCAGAATTGAGCACAAGCCGCCTTTACTTCTCAGAAAAGCTAGAAACCATCGATCTGAAGCTGAGTGGGTTTTAGGCGTCGCTACTAGAATCGAAATCCAGTCTTCCCACATTGACAGTTCATATTTTATTTACATTTTTAGAAAGGAAAAAAAGTGTAAATATAACATTTTATTAAAACCTGTATATTAATTAATAAACCTTTGGCAAAAATATTTAAGATCGTCTGCAGCTTCAAATAAATTTATAGTTAAATACACTTCGAATTTGAGAAAAATGCTAAAAGTAAACTTAAAAACAATTTCGAACCAATTTTCAATGAAATTTACTAAAGATCTTCATTAAAAACTATATTTAACTTGTTTTTACTAATCTTAGCAAGTATAAATAAAATTCAAACGTTTATCCAGCCAAAAATAATATGCCTTTTTTTAAGTATTTCAAATACTATATTAATTCTTTCTTTATTTGTAATTACTTTCTGTTCTTGTAAACATTAAAAAAAATCACCGCTATAAGCAAAATGCGCTGAAAATAAGTAAAACACATTGAATGTATGAAAAAAAAAACTGAATTAGGTAAGTAAAATGCACTGAATATACGTAAAAAAACTGAATTAGAAGATAAATTTGGTAAAAAACCAAAAAAAGCAGAAAATAAAAATCCAAAAATGCACTGTGTGAAATTTTAAATAATTGAAAAAATACCTGAAATTTGAGCAAGAAAAAAGTGCATATAGGAATTGTATATCTATAGAATTAATAGTATCAACGTTTTACTAAAAAAATATAGGTGCATGATTTAAAAAAAAAATTGTGTAAATATAAATCGCGATGAGTTATTTTTGAATTGCGTGATTACGATTCTCGATGTCAGATTTAAAAAATCCGTGATTATAAATCGCGAAGTGTAACTTAAAATCACATGAATGCAGATCAAGATGCATAATTTTAAATCACGTGAATACTAATCACGATGCGTGATTTTAAATCACGTGAATACTGAAAGTTGATGTGATATTTTAAATCGTGTGAATGTAGTTTAAAATCGCATTTACAAAGATAAGAAAAAGAGTAAAAAAAACTTTCTTTTTTTTAGGGGATCCGAAAAAGCGGAACTTTTTTTGAAAAGGTGGAATAACCAATGGTGGACGTGAAAAGATAATCTCTGTCACATGGAAATAGCATTAATAACAAATTTTGAGGCGTCAAATTCAAATATGACACACATTTATTATCAGATTAAGTGCACTTTTTTTTAAAACAAAATGCATAAAAAGAATGCAGATATTGTGGGAAGGGTGACAGCATCAATTTCCAAAAATTAGAAAAAAGATTATACGAGTGATTTCCTATCTATGAGGAGAGGGGATTTTTTAGTTCTAAGGGGAGATGAGAAGCAAAAACTGAATACTCAGTCGAATTCTAAAGAAAGCATTAGAAAACAAAAGCTGGGAAAAAAGTAGCTGCAAAAAAAAAAAAAAAAAAAAAAAAAAAAAAAAAAAAAAANTGGGCGACAGAGCGAGACTCAGTCAAAAAAAAAAAAAAAAAAAATTAAATTAGTCGAAAAATAACTTTCGAATTGTACATTTAATCTGATCCATCCGCAAAAGTTTTCCTTTTACTCTACACCAAAAAAACACGCACTTTTTTTTTTTCGTTTTAACAAAATGCATAAAAAGAATGCAGATATTGTGAGAAGGGTGGCAGCATTAATTTTCAAAAATTAGAAAAAAGATTAAACGAGTGATTTCCTATCTATGAGGAGAGGGGATTTTTTAGTTCTAAGGGGAGATGAGAAGCAAAAACCGAACACTCAGTCGAATTCTAAAGAAAGCATTAGAAAACAATAGCTGGGGTAAGAGTAGCTTTAAAAAAATAAATAAATAAATAAATAAAAATAATTCAATTAGTCGAAAAATAACTTTCTAATTGTACATTTAATCTGATCCAAGGATTAGCAATATCAGTGGCATGCATTTATTACATTGTTAGATCAGGATATATTTTAGGATAAACTTTCTAATTACAAGAATTATGTTTTATTTTACTTAATTATTACGTACAGTGCCTGCCGCCAATTGTAATCACGTCCGTCCTAAAAACACTTGATTTTATAAAGCAATTGACTCTATAAACCGGAATATATGCGCCATTTTCAAATTGGAGGGGCATGAGTCGTGATGGCTCAGCGGAAGGAGCGTTCGCTTTCCAATGAGGTGAACCGGGTTCGAATCCCAGCGATGGCTGGTCGATACGAATTCCGTATCCGGCTTGCACCGACCACAGCGAGGACGTAAAATATCTTCAGCGGTAGACGCATACCTGGCAACTTTCACTTTTTCCGAGAATGGATTTTCAGAGTGGTAGTAAAACAATAAACGAAAAGCAATCTCACTCAAAAATATATTTATATTTTGATCCCGTTGAAATTCGCTTGCGCAAGGATCATTATACTTTCATGTATTTATTGTAATTATATATATGTAGTGGTGGTCAAACTCATTTATAATTATCATTATAATTCAAAAAGTTAATTGGAATAACCGGAGTACTGCTACCACTTTAAATATGAAAATAAAATCTTCCGGAAAATCCGGAAGAGTTGGCAGGTGTGTAAACGATTCATGGGTTAGAGCCCCCTTGCCGTCAGGATAACTGTGGGAGATTTTCGTGGTTTTCCTCGCTATGTAACGCAAATGCGAGTTAGTTCCATCAAAAAGTCCTTCACGAAAGCACATTTCTCCCACTACTTGATCCAGGAGTTCCCTTGTCTTCTGAACTGAGTTCAAAATTACAAGGCTAAGGAGTTGAAGATTAGTAGTCGTAAACCCAAGAATTGGGTTGGCTGTTCAACAACGGTTATAAAATTAAAGAAAAAAAATAAAAATAAATTGGGGGGGGGGGGGCATTGCGAAAGAATTTTCTAAAAGAAAAATATTCAAAAAACTGCTTGAAAAAAATTTCAGCTGTCATTGGAATGTTTCTTGACCATAAAATTTGAAACAGCGGTGCACTTTTCGATGCGAACCATAAAATTTAAAAAAAAAAAAATTAATTTATGTTCCCCTCTGTTACCAATGTTCACCCGTGTTAAAATAAAACAAACCTGAAACAGTATACAACTTACATTCTAGTCAAATTTACATTTTAAACCACTAAAATTGTTTTTTTTTTTTTTATTTAATCTAAAGAGAAATAAAGCTTAAATGGTTTAAGAGAGAAAAACGGTCACAAACGGGAGGACCGACAGTAGAAGTATATTTTAAATGTTCTTACATTACAAATTTCTGAATATTATGAGTACAAATATTGATACCAACTTTAAAAATTAATATTTAATTAAAAACTAAATTAAAAGTCAATAAATAAAGTTACCCAAATAACAGAGTGGAAAAAAACTGCAAGTCAATTTACTTGGATATGTTCAATTGAAAGGAAATGTTTAGATAAATCTGAAAAAACGTAATTTGATTTTAGCATTAAAAAATCAAATGAACATTTATACAATAAGGCTAGTAACAGAAGGAAAAATGAATAAAACATGTCAAAGCTTTATTTTTTAGAATACAGCAAATATAATGACATTTTTTAAAATGGCTGCCTTATACGAAGATAAACTTTTCAGAGAACCAGAAATAGTTTAATATTATAATTAATGACGCATAGTTGGAAAAAAAAATCCTAAAACTCTAAAATGTAAAATTTTTACTTAAAAATAATTCTAAAACTGTATATTTAATGAGCCATGCTGTATATTTCTCATAACACAATTTTTAGAATTAGATAAATTAAAATTATTTTCAATGAGCAGTTAAAATTTAGTTGCAATTATGAGAGACAAAGAAATCTGAGACATAGCAATTTGGCTGTATCTGTCTTATTAACCCCTTGCTTACGGTATACCAGTTGTATCATCACATGTGGTTCATAAGTTGTACCAACCATAAGCAAAGGGTTAAAAAGGTATTACACAGGCATTATTTTTAAAGTATTAATATCAATCTATCAGCATTTACTAAAATCATATAGTAAATTAATTTAAATGCTTTAAAATGTTATCTGGAATTTTATTTCAGTAATTAAAATTACTTAAAATCATTGAATATTAAAAGTACATATTGAATGAAAATGACCCATACAGGAGACCTTAGGGAGAAAAATGTTTCTAACATGATCATGTAGATTCTACATGATTAGAAAGTTTATAAAAGTTTTATAACTCTCAATATTTAACTTCCTTTGCCTTTAAATTCATTTTTGAAAGTTTTTCTATGATTGATTGAATGAATGATTCATTGAATGAATGATTCATTGAATGAGTGATAATCTTGGATAATGATATTCATCATCTCTTAACTTTTCTTACTTCATGAACAGTTTTTATTTAGATCCTTTTAACAATCCCCAGTTTCACCTTTTTTATGTATTTATTATTTATTTATTTGCTTCTTTTTTTAAATTTTCTGTTACCCTTTAAATTTTTCTAAGAGAGCTTTTCATTTCTTTATACATATGCCATGTAAAAAATTTGTTTTACGAAACCGGAATAGTGATTTTAATAAAGGATGGTTTTAACATGTTTTGCTGTTGTAATGATTCCGTTCTTGCTTTGATTAGATATTCCGGAATTTGATGATTCCTCTTATGTTTTAATTAGAAATTCCAGATTTTGATGATTCCGTTCCAGCTTTGATTAGAAATTCCTGGATTAGATGCATCCGTTCTTGCTTTGATTTTTTTATATTTACTTTTAAAAAGCGCTGAATTTATTAGCCCGTTATTTTATTATATTTTTTACCCACGTATTGAATTTAAATAAGTATGAAACTTAATAGGTATATTAAAAATGTTTTTTGCCCACAAATTATTTTATATACATTTAATGGAAAATTATAATTTAAAAGTTTCATAACATTCTTATCCAAGCTAGTTTTATTTCTTATTTTTAATCTATTTTGAAATATAATAATTAACATGCATATCCCTTTTATTATTTCTTAGTAAGAAATTTTTATTATGAAATAAGACTAAAGAAAATCACACCTTAAATAATGTATTTTTAATTATATTATAACAAAAATATACTTAAATTTTTAATATAAAAAAATATGTTTATTTAAATCAGTGTTTTCTTTAATGGAAGAATAAAAAGAATATGCATGTAATAGAATAATTTACTTGCATATTTCTTTCATTATTTCTTGGTAAAAGACCGTCAATATCACTGAAATCAGGGTGTGATTAATAGTAAATGTTAAAGACCATCTTTTTTTTTCTTTGTCTACTGATAATAGTCAAAACTAAATTAGAAAAGGGTCGGAATGAGTTAAGTGTTTTTTCTGAAAGGGTTGTCTGTTATGTAAAAGCTATATCCCAGAGTTTAAATAACATAAATTTAACTAAATAAAATTCAGAAATTTTATTTTTGCCTAGTTCTTATCTAATAAAGAATTAAATGAATCACTATAATGATTTTATTTGCTTATTAGCTTTTTAAAATAAATTTTATGTTTAATATATCTTCTAACATTAACACTGTGTGCTGTTATAGATTTAGTGATAAAACTAATAAAAAAAAAAAACCAATTAAACCCCACCTGAGTTGAGCTTTTTTTTTTAAATTTTTTTTTACAAAAAACCCGGGAATTTTTCAGCCTCGATCTGCAGATGCTGTTATAATCTGCTGGAGGGTCCAAATGCTACTAAAACTTAAGGAACTTCGAAGTAACCTAATATTAGCGGTTGCTAACAGAGAGCAAATAAGCATTTAAAATAATATATTTCGATTTTTTTTTTCAAGGGTAAATTCAGTTTTTACCTACTTTTTTAATAAAATTCGATAATATTCAAGAAATCATTTAAATAAAATGACAATGGAAAAAAAACAAAATTTTAAAAATATATGATTATAACAATACAATGAATAAACTTAGAAAAGGATATGCATTTATAAAATTATTTCTCTTTGAACATTTTTCAATTCAAATTTTTTTGATAACGATTCTCAAGATTTAAAGCAGTTCTTCTACATTGACATTTCAACAAAAACCATAATTCAGATTCATTGTCAGCATTTGCATACACTAGAAAACAATATACAAACCCAGTTCTATGAATTTCTAATAACATAGCCTAATTTCTAAAACTATTATTAATAACACTAGGAAAATTTATATATATATATACATATAAAATATTCTCTAAATAATTAGTAGTCATTATTTGGTTATTAATACTATATCACAATTGCTATTGAACTTAATTTTATTAAATCATAATTTTATTAATTTTATATGATCATTTAGGGTTCCCCAGGCAAAAAAAATGGGAACTGATGTACTAGACAACTATTCTGACAGTTTGATCCCCTTAAGTGACTGACCTTTTCTTTTTAGGTAAACACAGATCCCAAAACCCAGTGATCACTCTGAATTTTTTTCCTTCTAACTTGGCATTTAAAGTCATTCGATCAGCTTACCTAAATGACACATTATTACTTACATTTGGAGCAGTAAAGACGATTATGGTGTTCCATTAAACTCTACATCCAACTCAACTAGTTAACCAAATTGAATTATTCCATACCATAATTAGCAGTACTAACTTTCAGTGAATAAATGATTTCTTATAGCAAGTATGAATAAATACATTTTAAAGTTTCACAAATAATTCCTAGCAACAGGAACTGGTTTAAACAAAAAATAAAAACCAATGTTGTCCATACTAAACTTCTATAAGTCAAATATACAAATATATCTTTATACTCAATTAAATTTCAACTGAATAGATCTCTTATAAGCACATCAAGTGTAGTCAAGAGTTTAAAATTACAAATAAAAATATAATTTATACTCCAATGAAAAAAACAAAATTACGAATCTTTTAATTTTTCTGCTAAAAATTTTAAAACAGCAGAAAAAAAAAGTTAAGTACAAAAACAGTAATTATGTGATATATAATTTGAAAACACTTCATAATTAAACAACAAGTAAATGTAGCTTAAAGCAACAACCAGCCCTCCCCCTTTTCTAAATGAGGCCCTGTAAACTACCTTAGGCCATTCAAGGCAAAAGATATATGTTCATGTTTAATAAAAGAACTCAAACTACTTTTTTTTTCCTTTTTTTACAATTTCAACCTTTTATCTCAACTCTTCAGAAGGCCATTTGTTAAACTATTTACAAATAAAAGTTTACATTTTCTTAGGAAAATCTAAACGTTTATAAGATGTAAATAAAAAAAGCAACAGTTATGGTGCACATAATATGGATTTTACTACACAGTACCAGCTTTTTCTATCGAGACATAAAAGAAAAAAAAGTAGCACCATCTTAAAATATTTTATCAGTATAAGCTTAAAAACCTTTAAGGTTGAGTGACAGTCTTTATTTCCTTTTCAAAATAAATAAAAGCACAATAAACAATAAAATAATAAGATAAACAAAATTAAGACTGTAAGAATTCAAACTAACAAATAATATAAAAATATAAATAAGAAAGAATTCCAGAAAAATAAAATAATAGAAAAGAATAAAAAAGAATACCGAGAAAATAATTCCAGAACTAAAATAAATTAAAGAAAAAAACCTTTTATCTATAAATCTTGCTTTAATTAAAAGTTTTTCATGATGTTGTTCCCAATCCATAATACACTGACATCTAAAAGAAAGCACAACAGCTTACAAAAAATACAAATTTCCAAATGAAACCATAAGAACAATAACAGCACAATCACTCAAATTAATGAGGAAAATAACAGGTGAGCATAGTATCAAATTTAGAAGGAATGAAATGTGCAACAACAATATTGAGAGTACAACCACCAAAAAGTTGGATCCCAACTAAAGCATCATTTCTCAACTGCCTATCCACTGAGGTTCAAAGGATTAATATTTGTATTAGAATTAATATAGACTCTAATAATAATTAAATAGATTCATTGCAGCAAGTATGATGGGTAACCAGAAGTAAGCTAGTCAAGAAATTATGTACATATTAAGTCCATGCCCAAATCACTAATCTTACCAGCCTCGCTAGAGTCTGTCTATGGAAAGAACTTCCCTTGCCATACTTCTGGAGGCTATGGTTACAAGGTTTATCTATTTTAAGTAAGGGTCAATATTTAAGAATGGCTTTGTCTCAGACGGGCAAGAGAAAGAGATGCTTCTCATATTAGCAGTCTGTTGGTGAGGTCAGTCCTTTTTATAGACAAACTCTGACTTGGAGCTCTATTTCAAATGTTATTGCTACACATCTCAATCCACCTCAAAATCACTGCTGAAGAGAGACATAGATTGTCTGTAAATCAGATGATAGCTTCTTAAACTATTCCTAATAACTTATCTAAACGAATATGCAGACATACTTCCCGCCTATTACTTTTTTAAAAATAGAATAAGGCCAATAAAAAGATCACTGCTAAGATACATTAAGTAACGCATCCCCACAATGGGCAAGGGGGTTCCTGGAGGAAGCTCCACAATTTTGTGACTAACGGCATGATTGTGGCAATGTGGTCAGAACTGCGCCTGTATTTCCCAGACATGCTGGGACCTATCGTCCCGGACGAGACGTCACTGGGGAGCAGAGCCTCGTTCCTCACAATGATAGTTCAGCGTCTTAATCACCGAGTCATTGTGGCTCAAGATATAAGATGCAATGATAAATGCAATTCTCTCTCGATATAATAGCCTTCATAACCTGCTCGTAATATCCATGAAAAATAGAATCTAATCCATTAAATCCATGAATCTCACCATAATCCAAGAAAAATAGAATGACATTTGAAATCTAGCAAAAGCTATATGCAAGCGTAATAGAATAATTTAACAACCTGCATAGCCTCTTTTCAAAACAAAAAGTTGATTTCTTTGCTCAGTAAAAAGATTGCATGTAAGTGATAACAAGCAATGGACAAAAAAAATAATAATTTTACTTTATGCATGTGTTTCTTTCAAAATTAGCTCAAATAGGAAAATGCAGAACTAAATTTTATGCTGCATTTTAATGAAATGAACCATAAAGCGTAATAAATAAATTATAATATAAATAATGCAAGGTTGCAAAAGAGAACATGCTGTGTCAATTATTTAAATGCGCAAGAATTAACCTGAAAATTAAACATGTGAATTTTTTTTAAATTAGTTATAGAAGCAAGAAAGAAAGAAATCTTGTTTAGGGTACCTAAAACTACAATGACTACTTCAAAACTACTATTAAGTCAATGAAACTACAAAAACTACTATTGAGTCAATTAACAGTTTTCGAGATTATAGTTAACACTAAACAAAATCTTTAATAGAAATTTCAAAGAAATAATTCTCGCCCTTTTTCCTAGGTCTATCGGATTCAACAAAATAAACACTTCATAATTATAAAAGAGCGCAAAATAAGTTGAATTTATCTTAGGTATTTAAAGACACTTAAATCTGTCAGCATTGGAATAATTATTTTCAGATTATTAAAACAAGTTTACTCGTTAGATGGGCATATCCATATTTAGAAGATAGGAAGGAAAAAAAATTGCAGTAGTTTTATAATTTTATTTTCCATAACAAAATTTGCTGTATCATGCGGAAACGGTTACAAAATTTGGTAAAAACCAATAAATAGCATGGGAGAAATTACGAAACGAAATCACAAAAGAGGACAAATGCAAATAGTAAAATAGAAGCAAGCTACTACCCACATTTTTTAAATAGATACCATGTATAAAACTCAGGTAGTGACACTTCAAAACGTCGGTGCATGAAATCTATGCACCCAGATACAAATATTGAAATGTTCCAAGAAACATAAAATACAAACTAGCATAAATAATTCCATTTGCAATTGACAGAGAAGTTAACTTTTTTGTTGCAAAATACAATAACATTGAACTGAAAAGTAATGATATAGAAGAGTTAACCTCCATAGATAAACATGGTTAGAAATTTTATACTTAGCCCACATAAGAGAAAACTAATTGGAGTACAATAAGTTAACGGAGGTTGTGCTACATAAAATGTTATTAATACATAGTATTTTAAAATTTCACAACCTAACAACTGAATCCTTAGAACAGAACTAGAAAATGAATATGAGAAAAAAAAACTATTAATTAATTATTATATGGGACAAGAAAATATACAAGGTATAGCGCATTTAAAACAGTTCTAAAACACACACAAGTAAAAAACAAAAGGAAAATAACACAACACAACTGAGAAAAGCTGTTTTTCCTAAATTCGAAAATAGGAAGCCATTTAGAGAAAAAAAGAGAAATTGCTAGAACACTGAAATTTGAAAAAACACATGAGGCAAATTTAATATTGAAACACTAAAGCTTATAAAACTTTCAGAACATATAAATACAATTAAATGGCAAGTTTTACATATTTTTATTTTGCATCATAATAAACTAATAAGACTAAATTTTAGTTTCTAAATGTTAGAAAATGTGAAATAAAACTTATGACCAGATAATATTTGGATATAATACTTAGAACAACCTATTAAAACAATCAGATCAATACTAAATAATAAAAGTTCTAAAATAGTCACAGTAATATTAATAGTTTATATATTATACACCTATAAATTGCATTACAGTAAAAAAAAGCAAATAATTACAAAAAAGAATATTTGCAAATTGATTAAATACCAAAACATTTGAAACTCAACCTAAGCCTTCAGATAGAAATTAAAATTAAATATTATAAAGATTTCTGTTTATACTTAGTTGTGCACTTTCCTTAAGAAAGATAAATGTAGATCTTGAGAAAGAAATGCTCTGAATTATCTTTATAGAATGAATATCGAAATAATTAGAATATAATTTAGAACTGAACCCATGCTACTGTTTCACGAAATAATAGTGCAATATTTGAAATGAAGAAATTATAGACATTAAGAATATTTTTGCAAATAAGATTTGCCCTTTAAATCAATTGATCAAAATTTTTGTTTAAACTGCCATAATACTAATACTAGTCTAAACTATTTCATATCTTGCAGTAGCTATGTTTCAAATGCAAAAATAAATGTGCAGTATTTAAAACGGAGAAATTAAAGATCTTAACAATATTTTTGCAAATAAGATTTGTCCTTTAAATCAATATAGATTAAATGTTTTGCTGGAACTGCCATTATACTAGATCACTAGTTTAAACTAATTCATATCTTGCAATAGCTGTGTTTTAAATGCAAAAACTTACAGAAATCAATATCGTATCAAAAACTAAATAGTATATTTTAGGCATATCAATAATTATTTAAAAACAGTGAAATATAAACTAGTCTGATACACAGAACCTTTTTGAATTAACATTCATAAGAGCAATATTCCCAAATGAATTAAATAATATTACCACATGAAGTGCGGATACTTACATTTTTTCTTTACTTCTTTTTTTAATTTTTGACGATGGGTATGTTTCATATTTTCCAATATGAATCCATTTCCCATTGAGTGGTGGATGTTGTCGCATGCATAGATGCCATGAAGTTGTGAGCAAAGAATATTCAGAAGCATTTACCTGAATATCTCCAGAAGATGTCATCAATACATCTTTTAAAACAAAATAACTTTCATTACATGGAGTCCCAGTAGCACCTTCCTCGCTAGTAAAAGCTAAAAAAGTTTTCGAACGTAGGTCAACACCTTCTAAATGAAAAGTACTAGTTCCTAAAGTTCTATTTGCATGTTTAAGATTATGAGCAATAGTGCGAGCTTTTAATGATTTTGGCGAACGAGTAGACAGTTGTTCTGATTGTTCACTATAAACACAACACACGCTAAACACGAGTAATAAACAAACGAAACTTAACTTCTCCAACTTCCACCATCTATTACGCGCCATGTTCTAATAACAACCATTCGGCAGCAGACAGCTGGTTGAGCATAAACACAACACGATAGCAGCGCTCTCTGGCGGAATATGCCTCATTGGCCATCGACTGTGACGTCATTCCAATAGATTTGCGCACTTGTTCAAAGAATGAGAACTTTTGCAGTGCTGCAATTTTACCTTCACTTAAAAAATAAATTCCGTTGCACAAAAATTTCTATCAAAGGTGATAAGAGCTGAAAATTCAAAAACTCTAGCTTGAAAATCAAATATAAAAAATATTACGTTGATTTTTATAATCTTCACAGAAATTTCTGATAGGAATGAAAAATATTGTATTGATTTTTTACTATATATAGAATTAAGCGCCGTTGCAGATATATCGACAGAGAATTTTTATGTTAATTTACTCAGATCAATACAATCAATTATTATAAATATTAGTCCTAATATTCTTTATTATTGCTTTTTTAATCAAATCAAATTCAAAATATTATTATTTTTAGTTAAATGCAGTCTAACCCCAAAGAGCAAATGCATAATCCAGATAACGCAGGTAAAATGAATCAAAAGGAGATATCGTCCTGAATAATTATTGTCGGATTGGATTTTCAGGAACTAAGTACCATTCTTAATAGTACAAAAATTTGACCTCAAGTATGCTAATTAACTAGAACTAACTGTAAATTTAGTTATGGAAGCAGACGTAAAAGAAAAACGTATTTTTCTGAATAAACATACCTTTTTTCAACGGATTTGAATTAAAGACGCAATCTAGAAAATATAGCATGAGAAATTCTGGACCCTTCAATGTTAATTCCTCTTTATATGTATTACGCTATATTTCGGTAGCCTTAGAAGCAAATTTAAAACTCTTTTCATATAATTATACTGGAAAATTTCATTTATTTAGAAACTATGCAAAAAATAGTTTTAAATAAATTTTTTTATTCTTATTTATTTATTTTTTAAATTTTTTTTATATTTTTTAATATTATTTAATATTTTTTTTTATTTTGTTTAATATTTTTCTATTTAATTTATTGATGGTCGAAAAATTGCGAATTGTAAGGGATACAAATTTTTAGATCGCTTAAAACTATGCAATTTTAAATGAAAAATCTAAAATTTGAAGGAATTCGGTTGAACATCTCTTGAGAAATAAAAATTTAGGAATGCAACTTTTTTTTAAATTCGTTTCATTTGTTTAACTTTATAAATAATAATAATAATGTTTTTTTTATTTATTTAATTTTTTAAATATTTTTTTATTTAGTTTGTTGATGGTTGAAGAATTTTGAATTGTAAAGGATGCAAATTTTTAGATCATTTAAAACTATGCAATTTCAAATGAAAAATCTAAAATTTGAAAGAATTCGGTTGAATAACTCTTGAGAAATAGAAATTTAGGAATGCAACTTCTTTTTAAATTCGTTTCATTTGTTCAACTTTATAAATAATAATAATTTGTGTACCTTAAAATTCAAAATTTAGCTCTAGAGCAGTATTTCGCAAACTATTTGATCCATCTATCTCCTAATAAGTAAAACTACTTTATCTTTGGCTTATAACAACTTAGTCAGTTTTGTTATTAGGGAAAGTGTGTGCGGAAATTTATAAATAGTGTATACAAAAACTTACAATTTAATAAATAAATAATTTATTAAATTTTATGTTTTTTATATAAATAAATAAATTAACTTATAATTTAATAAATTGTATATACAAAAATTTAATTTTAATTTAATTTCAATCAATGATTTAATATTTTTGTGTGTAAATTCAATGTAATGTAATGCAAATTTTGATGTCTACTCAATGTATTTTTTGACTTCTCAATTTTAGATCAAAAATGTACAAGTTTGAATTCATTTCTAAAAAAAATATATGATTCTTAACAAACTTAACGAAATTGCGTATGCAAAAGAGTTGAATTAATTAAAATAAGTTTCTGTAAAACTTATGATTTACAACTTTTATATAAAAAATTACAAAAGTTTTATATAAAGCTGTTTTTATATAAAACGTTTTGTCGACAGTGTATTAAATATTTTCAACCACAGACTTCAAAAATGTATAAGTTTAAATTCATCTCTAAAAAATCATATGCTTCTTAACAAACTTAACAAAATTGCGTATGTAAAAGAGTTGAATTAATTTAAATAAGTTTCTATAAAACTTATGATTTACAACATTTATAAAACGTTTTGTCGGCACTGTATTAAATAATTTCGACCACAGACTTCAAAAATTTACAAATTTAAATTCATTTCTAAAAAATCATATGCTTCTTAAGAAACTTAACAAAATTGCGTATGTAAAAGAGTTGAATTAATTTAAATAAGTTTCTATAAAACTTATGACTTACAACATTTATAAAACGTTTTGTCGGCACTGTATTAAATAATTTCAACCACAGACTTCAAAAATGACAAGTTTAAATTAATTTCTAAAAAATCATATGCTTCTTAAGAAACTTAACAAAATTGCGTATGTAAAAGAGTTGAATTAATTTAAATAAGTTTCTATAAAACTTATGATTTACAACATTTATAAAACGTTTTGTCGGCACTGTA
This sequence comes from Parasteatoda tepidariorum, assembly GCF_043381705.1. Lineage (NCBI taxonomy): Eukaryota > Metazoa > Arthropoda > Arachnida > Araneae > Theridiidae > Parasteatoda > Parasteatoda tepidariorum. The sequence continues at coordinate 16,672,406 of NC_092215.1, forward strand.
TTAAATAATTTCGACCACAGACTTCAAAAATGTACAAGTTTAAATTCATTTAAAAAAAATCATATGCTTCTTAACAAAATTGCTTATGCCAAAGAGTTGAATTAATTTAAATAAGTTTCTGTAAAACTGAAAAAAAATTATTTATGGAACATAAATAAAACTGTGAAGTTCACGATAATTGTTTTATCTTCAGTTAGATAATATTCTTCTTAAAGAAAACAAGCGGAATACCATGCTTATTTTGACAAACTAGATGAGATGCAATAACATTTTGTTGTTAAAACCGCTTCGGTTTTTCTCCGTAAGTAAACGGTAGTTATGAGTTCAAGATAGAAGAATTTATCTAAGATATACAGTTGTCATTTTACTATTTTGTCTGAGTAAGATATTTACAAGAAAAAAAACTATAAACCTCGTTCTTAAGACCTTCAGAATATTTATCTATAATTTTAGTTTCGGGTTATAAATTAAGGGATTAGTAATATTACAGCATAAAAGGGGATTAAATTGGAGTAACAATCGAGAGTCTAGGAAACTAAATTTATGAGTTATTCATTGTCGGGAGGAAAAATACGTTTAAAATTTTATAGTACGTTTAATAATGTTAAAATACGTTTGTTTGTTCATAAAATACGTTTTTCAAATTAGCTTAAATCTAACGTACCTAACTTGTAAAAAATGAATAAACAAAAGGATGATTCTTCAGAAACGACATATTCTAGAGTAGTAAATGTGATTAATGTAGAACAGTGCGCAAAATTAAAAAAATATCATCTAACTGTTGTTCTAATGACTGGATTTTCACGAACTGAGTGCAAATCTTAATGGTTCTAAAATGTAACTTCAAATATGCTAAATAACTCGTGCTAACTTCGCAGAAAGTGCAAACATTCAAGAGTATTAAATATGATTTCTGAAGTAAAATGTGCAAAATGAAAAATATATCATCCTAGTTTTTGTTCTAATGATCGGATTGTTAAGAGAGCTCAGTGCAAATTTTAATAATTCAAAGGGATGACCTCAAATATGCTAAATAATTTGTGTTAATATCTGGCAAGTGTAAGCATTCCAGAGCACTAAATGCGATTTATCAAGCTTAGTGCTCAAAATTAAAAATATGTAACCCTAAATAACTTTTGTTCTAATTAGCGGATTGTCACAAGAACTTAGTGCATAATTTAATGCTTCAAAGGGGTGATCTCAAATATGTGAATTAATTCGAGCTAACTATTAATTAAGTTGCGGAATCAGACTCGAAAACGTACTTTCTCTGTATAAACATACGTTTGTTTCGACGGAATTTGATTTTGAAATATGATCTTATACTTTTATTTACGTCTCACAAGTGCTGCATAACGGATTATTGGTGATATAAAATATGGAAAGGGGGTAGTCGCAATCTGTAAAATATGTCGCCATAATTTTTCTGTAAGATATTTTTGCTTTTTTTTTCGATTTTTGCTGCATCTTTTTATTAAATTTTCTCTTATTTAAATATTTTTGAATCTATATATTTTTATAGTTAATATTTCTCATTTTTTCCCTCTTCTTTTCTTTTTAATAACAATTATGTTTTTATGATAACGAAAATATCTATCTATTGTATGATATAAACAAACCATGGCATCGATAAATTTTGTAACAATTACTGATTGATACAAATTCATAATTTCAAGCAACATTTTGAAAATAATCTTCTTAAATCCCGTCATATTCGAATTCTCAAAAGTTATCGCTGAATATTACGGATGTTTAACACAAACGTAAAATTACTTTAACAACATATTCTATCATTGATAAAAATAGTTTGATTTCTTTATAGATTAGACGAACTTTATTTGCAAAAAAAGTACAGATTTTTAACCGGAGATCGAACATTTTATGCTGCATATAACGGAAAAAGCTATCACTGTACGTTCTAACTGAACGACAAGAATGATGGGTCACTAGCTAAACAAGTATGGGGTTCCGAATCGAAGGCATTATTGGTTGTAAATTTATCAAATACACTATATATACCCAACAATAATGGAAGAGACACTTTAAGTTTTGGAATTTTTTTTAATTTTCTCAAAAAATAAAAGGATTATTTTGTTACTTTAGAGGTGTTTAGTTCATGAAATTTTTCATACTTAGATATAAAACTTAAAGCTTTCAGAGGTTTGGAAAACCTACAATAAATTACGAGAGAAAGCAAGTATTTTTGAACACAGAATGATGACAGAAAATAAATGACAGAAAATAAAGACAGAAAGAATTTGATGACAGAAAATGAAGTTGTAACTTGAATCGAATACTTTAGTTGCTGTTTTTAAAAATTGCATAAAGTTTCGTAAATTTAGAGTAAATATTTATGGAGATAAAGACGTTTTTATTAAAAAAATTAATTTTTTCACTTTGCTTTTTTTTTTTTTTTTTTTTTTTTTTTTTTTTTTTTTTTTTTTNTTTTTTTTTTTTTCTTTTTTGCTATAACTTCAGAAATATTCAGTGGAATTAACCAAACTTTTTGGAGAAATTTAAGATAAATTAAAAATTTTTTGATTTAAAACGTTAAAAAATTCCTTGAAAACTGTGCAAGATATGAGTAATTAAGCTAGTTTTTTATACTGCGCGTACGCAGAAAAAATTTAAAAATGTTTTATTATAATTTTGTTGGGAATCGTATTTGGCAGCTAATGATAAAGCTTTTTTTGAAAATCTTAATTTAAAAAGTTTTAAACAATTTTTTAAGTAGTTTTTGTATTTTAAAAGGAAGCTCAAAAACCGATAAGGGGCTCTCCACAAATATCATCTTGTGCTATTAGACAAGATTTATTAAAACTGAGACCGGCATTGTGGGGGATCGCCCCCTAAAAATATTTTTCTTTTTCTATACCATTAAAGTTTAGTTTCCCGCGATTATTGTAAGGAATTATCATTTGTTATTAAATTTTGTCTTATGATACAAAATAAAATTTGTGAAAAACCGCTGATTGTTTTGAGCTTTCTTTTGAAAAGTATTAAAACCACTTTGAAAATTGCTTGTAACTTTTTAAATTTTTAAGATATTCGAATCAAATTTTGTTATTAGTTGCCAGATGCGATTCATTACAAAATCATGAAAAAACTTTTGAATTTTTTTCAGTACATGTGCAGAATAAAGGAGCTAGCTTAAATACTCAGTTTTAAAAAACGAATTCTTTTAAAATTTTGAATTGACAATTTCATAATTAATTTTAGCTTGAGCACACTGAAAATGGGCTGTTCTGGGGAAAAACCGCTCCTGTGCACGCGTAATCAAGATGAACAAAAAAGGTATAAAATTACATATTTTTTAATTGATGTTAAAATCTATATACTTTAAAATTCAAAATGTTTCGAGCATTATGAAATGAAATAATAAATAATTATTGAAAATTATTTTTTTAATACATTTATCTTTAGATAAACGAATTTTATAATTGTGTGCAAAATTTTGTCAATTCGCTCAAAAAGTTCACAAGATATGGCGAAATACGCGGGTAAAGATAAGGAATACGAAATTTCTGCCGCCTTCCAGACGTAACTATTGGGACCATATTTCCCAAATTGCGGCAGACATTTTGGGTCTCAGTTTAAATCCGTCGAAAAAATGGCATGTTTATTTAGAGTAAAACGTTTTTGTGTCTGATTTTGTAACTTGAAATATCGTCTGCATATTTGAGAATTAGCATATTCAGGTCCCGCGCTAAGGATTTCAAATTATTAGCAAGTAAATTAGCCACATATTGAAAGTATTCGCCAATTTTCGAAAGTCATCGCCAAATGCAAATCTTAAAAATGTCTTCTTACTAATTTTTTTTTCCAAATAGAAAACTATTTTACAGTAATTTGTTTCAGGCTTATATTATTTAGACCCAATTCTAATTGGCTACGCGGCGCATCTCCCGAAAGTCACTATAATTGAATTAAAAAAAAAAAAAAAAAAATACCGATTTGTTCAGAAAAATTCACTTTGACGTAATTCTGAGGATCAAGTTGAATATATATTTTTCTTTCCAGTGGAAAAAATCAATCGCCAATACTTTTCACAATACAATTTTATTCGCCAAATTTACGATTTTATCGCATTTGGCGAGGTGGCGAATGCTTAGCGCGGGCATAAGCCTTGAGCGTAATAACTCATTTCAAGTCATCCCCTCGAACAATTAAGTTTGAATCCTAGTGTGTGAAAATCCGATCATTAGGATTAAAAGTTATTCAAAATAAAGCGTTTTATTTTTATTTATTTCTTTATTTTGCACATGGCACTGAAATGTTTTTGAGTAGTAGAAATATAAAAATACCCAAATTTCGAGTTCATGCGCAGCTATTCACAGCAAAAAAATACGTTCTTGAAAATATAAGTTTCAGAATCAGAATCAATTCTTCTGTTGCTTTTAGACTTTTCGAGTTTTAATTTGCATATTTGTTCTACAATTGCACAGCCGAAACTGGTTGAACAACCTAAGCTAATGCTACTTATAAAATACATACAGAAAATTATCACAATTATGTCATTTAATGTGTTCTAAAACTTAGACTTCAAAGTTTTATGACTAGGAACGAATATTTCACACTACTTACTATACAAAAAATAACAATAGTTCCTTTATAATAAAAGTATTAAGCTCGTTCTACATTTTGGAATTATTTTCATTCCTTGAACTGAATTTCATTGGACAAAAGAGCAATGAGTACTTTAAAAGATTCACAATTGAATGTATATTAAGAAAAGAATAATGTCAATTTCAAAAACATTTGTCATAATTATTCAAGGTAATCTTCATCATTCTTAAACATCTGACATAATATGGGGAAATTGCTGTTACGCTGATATTTTTAGAGCTAAATGGTTTTAAATAATTATGAAGGCAATTTTAAAAGGATACGTTTTGCTGATTTCTAAAAATAATTAAAAAATAAATGTTCAAGTTGTTCAAAAATTTTTTCCTACACATATTAAATGAAATAATATTTCAAAAAAAAATTGCAATTTTATTTTCGAGTTTTACGTTTTTTTAATAATTTTTTGTCATTGAATGAACCAAAACTATGGAGTACCCATTAAAATGTGTAGACTAACTTTAATAGAGTTTTTGCATTATCATAGTGTTAGTTAATTCTTTTTACTAAAACCTACAATTGCACGTATTTATATTGAAGTTTCATTTTCTTAAAGCTCCATTAAAATTCTCACTTCAATTTCTCTCGTCTTTCTCTGTTCAATTTCATAATTTCTGTTCGTTTCCAAGTTTTCTCAATATTTTTAACTTATTTTATGAGTTCTATAAACTTGCAGCTTATAAGCAGTAAATAGCACTTATTTTTCTTTATCTGTCTTTTTTTTTTTTTACATCCTTTTATATCTTAGTCTGTCTTTTTTTCATATTGTCTTTATTGTATCATAGTGCACACGCCCCACACACACATATATGGGTGATTCTCACGAAACATGAAATTCACTGTCCCTTGCTCCAAGATCTAATACTATAATACTAAAAGAAATTTTCTAAAAATAATTAATAAATAGCCTAGTAGCAAGAATTAATACGAATAATTGCTAAATTGTCAAAGTATCTCATTAAATTTTAATCGGTGTTAATAGGAGAGCTAATAAGGAAACACTTTTCACTCTAGTGAAAAAGGATTACCGTAAACCGGGGCGAGTCTACCCATTTTTTCAGTTTGTCAACTTTCAAGTGGTCAAACTTTTGTAAATATTAAAGAAAAAAGGTTTTTAATAGGTGCTTCGGAATCGCTATTTATCCCTCTTTAAAGCTGTGAAATCGATTAGTTAGAAAATATTAACAGTTCCTCTGTTACTGTATATTTTTATAGAACTGCTGACAAATCTCTGGTATGGGGCGAGTCTACCCATTCTACTAAAATGAATGTTAACATTGTAAATAATCAAATTTTACTATTAAATTGTTATTTTAGTTACTATATAGGATATTTATGAAGTAAAATTCATAACTTTATT
>NC_092215.1:16680204-16703417 GCF_043381705.1 Parasteatoda tepidariorum
CCAGGCATTGATTAAGAAGCAATAAATCCGCAGTTACTTTACTTATTATTTCTACTTACTTATAATTACTTATTATTTCATAAATATTAAGGTATTTATATTTCAACATTAATATATTTTTCATATAACTATTGTTACGCTATGTACTATTACTTTAATAAATGTTCAAAATCATAAAATAAATGTACAAACACAGTATCTAATAGAGTTTTATTTTAATTAGCAGAAAATTACTTTTATGGGGGTCGATGGAGATTTCGAAAAATTTTGTAGGGCTCGGTGATCAAAAAAGTATGGCAACCCCTGGTTTAGACAATAGCTAACTGAAATAAAGAAATAAACTATATACTATACATTTCTGCACCAATTTAATCTACATCATTTTTAATGATTAAACTCAAAATTTGATCGAAATTGTACTTTGGAAATAAATATTTAAAAATAAGACTTATTTGATATCGAAGATATACGCAAAATGTAAAATTAACATCATAAACATGTAACATGTGATTAACATGGATATTAACATGTGATTAACATGGAACCAAATTTTCGTCAGTTTTCCTGCCAAAACTATAGGGACCATATTTTTCAGATAATAATTGGGGGATTTCCCCGCTATCATTGGAGGAATACTTGCTAAAAGAATCCAAATTCGTCAAAAAAGTCCATGTTTAATAGGAGAAAATACGTTTTTGTGTCTGATTTCGTAACTTAAATATCCTCTGCACAAATTAATTTGCATATTTAAAGTTACGCCGTCAATTAGTTACTATTGAGTCCTAGTACGTTGAAATTCAGTCATAAGATCAAAAGTTATGCTTCTTATTTTAGCTTTCTTATTTTGCTTATTGTCCGTTGTTTTTGAGTAAGATATGCATTTTTGACGAAAGAAAATCATATTTTTGACCAGCTACGGATTAACTTTCATTTCGAAATAAACGGTTTGTTTTTTAGGAAGTTGTTGAGAGTTTAATAACTTTAAAAATGGATTCGTTAAAGCATTAGATTAATCAAAGTGTTTCTGCATACTTTGAGATATTATATGAAATACTTTTGGATGCTTGGACTGGCTTACTTAAGAGATGAGATAAATTTTTTAAAGAAAGTTAGAAAAATAAAGTTTTACATTTATGTTTGAAGAAACCAAAGTTATTAGTTTGAGTTGGCAAGTTTTCAAGAAATTTTCAAAAATAGAACGTTAAAATTTAAAACAGTTCAGCATTTTCTTTTTGCTTATTTTTTCCTCCTTTTCTAGAATCTTCTTTTTTATCACACCTGAAAGTTTTTCTCGGTGTTGTTCTTTGTCTTGCAAACTTCAAGAAAAAATATTGCCTTTATTTAACCCTTTCCTACGGTATTCATTTTGTTCATAGTTTTCATACTGGTTGGAATTAAGCTCTGTTAGACAAAGATAAAATGTAGGAGAATAAAAAATTAGTTTTAGAATCTGCTAATTTTTTTAAAAAAATAGCTGGTATTAATAAGTAGCCTCTTGATTTTAGTAACATTTTTGTTTTGCAATGATAAATTTTTAAAAGTAAACTTTAAAAGCAAAATATAATTTGAAAACTTTTTATAGAAATTTCATTATGAATTAAATAGTGAATCAGAAAATATAACAATTAGGCAAATATCTATCACATCCTAATTTTTTTTTTTTTTTCATTTTTTAATGAAGGTAATATACCCATTATATTATTACATTTATAATATCTATTTGAAAGAATGACAGCATTTCAAAACACATTTACAAAATCAAATAAAAAAGAAATTTAATCTGTATATATATATTTATTAAATCTTTAGAACAAATCTATTTATTACTGCAAAGTTCGAATAATTCAATGAAAGTAATAACTAAAATTACTATCACTAAGTGAACACAATTATTTATACTGAAACCAAAATGCATAAAATTCCCAAGCATGTTGTTGTTGTTGTTACTTTACGTCGCACTAGAGCTGCACAATGGGCTACTGGCGACGGTCTGGGAAACATCCCGGAGGATGATCCGAAGACATGCCATCTGAATTTTGATCCTCTGCGGAAGGGATGGCACCCCCGCTTCGGTTCACCCCAAGCATGTAAAAATATTAAACGTTTGAATAGAATGTGTTAAAACGAAATAAAGGGAGTTATTTCAGTTTACATTCGAAAAAACATTGTGAGATTTTAAAGGAGTTTTAAAGCTTATTTTGCTGATATTAAACACTAAACATACATTTCAGCCCTTATTAAATGTTATGATACAGGAAACAACCTAGACAAAAAACATTCTTCTTGAAAATTTGGCAAAGTGATTGGCCAACATTTTGAGTTTTTCATGTTCCGTTAATTGTTTCGTTAATTCGTTAATTGTTCCGTTAATTGTTTCGTTAATTGTTAATTGTTGATATTAAATGTTATGATACAGGAAACAACCTAGACAAAAAACATTCTTCTTGAAGATTTGGCAAAATGATTGGTCAACATTTTGAGTCCTTCAGGTTCCGTTAATTGTTTCGTTATTACTTGCTTTATAGTCAGTAGAGCTAGTCCAGATTTGAAGTGAAAAATAGATTTGAAAACACAATTGTCGCATGTTATATGAAATTGTGGACTTCTATGGTTTCGAAAAGAAGGAAACTTTATTTCTGATGTATTATTACCATTTTTTAAATATAACAAAAAATATATGAAAACTTAATTTTATAAGATGACAGCAATTTTTATATAATTTTCATTGACATTAGGGAGTGAATTAATTAAAGTAAGTGATATGAAGTCATACAATTAAAAAATGAAATATTTTAAATTAAGAAGAAAGGCATTTTTAAAAAGAAAGTATTTAAAGTTAATATAAAAAGGAAGACAATTACTTGGTTTGATTTTTAGACAATTATGAGAACTGACATTTATGCGCATAAGAATCAAATTATTCAAAAACATGCCAAATGCTTAAACACAAGGTACTAGATGTGTGCGTTTAAATTATGTAACTATAAACTTTTTTTCTAAATAAAACTAAGCATTACTAGAGAAGTAAAAAATTATAAAACTTTGTTTAATAAATCTTTATATAGATAATTAAATTCAGTAATATTTACTTAGTTCTTATCAAATATAATTGATTTTACTTATTATCCTTCCCTTCGGTGCCATTGATTCGCCCCTTCCAAGAATTTTTTCAAACTTTGAGGGGAAATTAACCAGTATTATTAGATATCGCTAAATATTTACTTGCCTGCATGGCCGGGCTCAAAACAGTATTTCTAATTTTAAATTTACGCCTTCATATATAAGGTGTGCACTATACAAATAAATATAAACTGAAAAAGACTAAAACAGAAGGAAAAAAATGTAGAACAAGAGAAAGAAAAGAACGCTAATTAATAATAAAAAATAAAGAGAAGCCGAAATTGAAATTACGAGGAACACCAAGAAATTTTTCACTTCATTCTTTATTTTAATTCAAACATTTGGCTAGATTAGTGTCGGCTTAGATTGAATTATGAATATTCATAGTTAATTATGCCCTTTTATTTCTCCCTTAAGTATAAATGATTGTATGGTAATGACTTTCTTTCATAGAAGACTTAACTTTTGAAGAGTTTAATAAAAATAAATTATTTTCATGGCGATATTTGTTATATTGAAAGGACGGGATTTTATTTCTTTTCTGTCATCAGCAGGGTTATTCCTCCTGCAGTTATTATTATTATTAATGCCCTGTTTTGTTTTGATTTAACATCTGAATTCAAAACATTTAACTAATGTTTTATCTAGATAAAATTAGTAAGTATACCGGTAAAAATGACTAGTTAAAAAAAGTAACTATAAATTTGTAAAATAAAATCATATTTTATTACTAGACCTTAATATAATTTAAATAAATAATTTTTCTGTTATCTTAAAATAAAGCAAATTTTTAAGAGGACTTGCTCTTACGAGCGTTGAAATTCAAATTTTAAATGAAACAAACGATCTTGTTCTGAAAGACCAAACTTATGGATGAGTACATTCCAGAAAATGGGTATACAGAAATCTGAATTAGTAATCAACAATCCCTTATCTTTTTAAAAAAATACAACGATATTCACTTCACCTGCTTTTTCAAACAACTGCTTTTGCCAGCAACCTCGAGTTAATACGTGGAACAAAAATACCCAAATAGCTACTTAGAGCAGACGATTATTAAGTCAATAATTTAAAATATCTTTCTCTTCTTAAAAGTGCCTTTTATCTTTAATGAAAGCATTAGAATAATCCAAACTAAGTAAAAAAGCAAAGTAATAATCGGCGGGAAAAGATATAAACAAAAATAATACAATAGTGGATGCAATAATCTTAATTTTTGATGAGTTATTAAAAAATGTTTTTTTCAAAGTTTTTTTTAAAAATTAATTTTAACTTTTAGTTATGCAATAAACTGTGTAAAAATTTGCATTTTGGCACAAAATATTAGGGAGGGGACACGTGTCCCTCCATGCATCCCCCAACGCTACGCCTATGCACCAAAGCAAATTTTGTTAAATACTATTACTTTATGTCTTTTCAAAATCGATCGACTTCAGACCATTATTGTTCAATACTATAAGAATAGCGTAATTATTTGCTATGTTGGCTGAGAACTAACATAGGACTGTAGCAGTAAAAAAAAAAAAAAAAAAAAAAAAAAAAAAAAAAAAAAAAAAAAAACTGCGATGAAAAATAGCAGACAAATGACAGAAAAGATTATACTACGTGCTGATCAATGCTTCAAAATTAGTATGGTTATCTGCTGTATTGGCTAAGAGCAAACATAGGATTGTAGCAAGAACAAAAAACTGTGTTGGTTAATAACAAAAAAGTGACAACAAAGATTATACTATATACTGATCAATACTTCAAGATCAGTATGGTTATTTGCTGTATTGACTAAGAGCAAACATAAGATTGTAGCTGTAAATAAAGCTGTGATGGTTAAGGCAGACATACGACAGCAAAGATTATAGTACATACTAATCAATATTATTTACAAGATCAGTATGGATCTTTGCTGGGTTGGCAAAAAGCAAATATGGGACTGTAGCTGTAAAAAAAAGTTGTCATGGTTAAAGGAGGCAGACATATGACAGCAAAGATTAACTCTGGAACCGTTAAAAAAAACTTAGGTGGTTAAGAACGGTTCATTGTAGACCTCGCCCAAAGTTAAGCTGTCAAGATAAGGATAATTGCTTTCAGGTGCGTTAAAAAGCCCCCCTAGAACGGGCTTGGCTTAATACTTTCTTGCATGATATAGTTTATTTCTCTTGGTGCTTTTCTTATAACAAGGTTACTATTTCTCCTGTTATGAAGAAGGATTTTTCCTGTCCGCAAGTGTGTAATCGAAGTCTTAGTCATGAGAGGGAAAAGTCTTAGCTATCAGAGGGAAAATTTTCTAAGAATGAAAGAAGCTTGACCTTGACTTACCCCCAATTCATGAATAGCTTATCTTGTCTAGCGAAGTGAAATAGATTTATGTAGTGTTTCTGCAATTTTAAATAAACTATAAAATTAAATAAAATTTCAATTATCAGAAAAAATTTTTCTAAACATTGGAAGTCGTTATTAAGAATTGCATTAAAGAAATATTTGAAGTCTTCAAGAATTTTTTTAATTGTAGTTCAAATCTAATTTTTCATTGAGTACAATTATTACGTCAATTAAATTTAATGAAATCGATCATAATGTTATTATTATGATTAATAATTTTAAACCGTAAAATTTATCGTCTGTATGAATGAGGTTTAAAAATGCAACACATATAAGAATTTAACATAATATAGTAACTGCACCGTAAAAACATAATTAGAAAAAATAATTATTTTTCTCAAGATTTTATGGGATAATGATTGAGACTATTTCTATGTATTGATATTCAAGCCGTGATACAGACTTGCGAACTAAAGAACTAAATTAAATTCATGTTCAGTACAGAACTGAGAAATCATTCAATAGTCTTTAATGGCATTAACAAAATATTTTCACGGCAATTTTATTTATTATTATTAAGCACAACATTGTTAAATGCGGTTTTATAATTAACTCTCCTTTTTTCCCAAATCTAAAGTTTTTTTCTACTTTTTCAAAAATCTTGATCCTGAAGCTTTTCTTTTTAAAACTTAGTTGTTCTTTTTCGCAAACAAATTTTTCGACAATTTATTAGCTTTCAGAAAAATCACTTTTTACTAAAATAAATTAAATATAGTTAGTTGGTTTTTGTCATACGAAATGAAGGAATGTAAATCAATTTGCTCAATCCAAAAAATTTTTTAAATTTAAATGAAATTATATTTTATACAAAAAGAAAAAAAAAGTACAGAAAACTTTTTTTACACATAGAATATCCCAATAAACAACGCCTGTAAACTACATTTTTAAAATTCTTTTAAAAGTAAAGTTGAACTTTTAGTTTTTATTAGATGTCACAAAATAACATTGAATCATGGAAAAATCTAATAAAAACTGGACCAATAATTTATGAGGTAGGAGACATTGAAAAAAGTTTGAATAGCAGAATTAAAAGAAAGTAGTTTAAATCCAATTATAATTATTTCTCAAGAAATACTTTAGTCGTGTTTAGGTCATGAAATTTCTCATACTTAAAAAAAAATGTTTCAAAGCTTTCAAAGAACAGCAATGAATTACAAACGAAAACAAGTATTTTTGAGCACCCTATGCCAAAAAATAAAGCAATTAATTTGAATGAAAGATTAAAAAAAGATTGATGATGGATAGATGAAGTAAAAGATTTTGCATTGATTACTTTTGTTGTTGTTTGCAAACCCCTCCATACTTAAAATTTTAATAAAATAGTAATTTTTTTCTTGCATCTTTTTGGGCTATAACTCTGTAGATAATCAACGACATTTTCGGAACTATTTTCAATTACTATTGAAATTGCTATTTTAAAGTTTATATAAAAAATTGTTAACAATTTCTCAAGATATGAGCTTTTAAAGTAGTTTCTTCACTCTATGCATGAGCGGAATAATTTTAGAAATGTTTTTAGAAATGTAACATTTTCATCCATTTATAATTTTTATATATTTATTATATATTAAACAGGTGATTAAGAATTTAATGCATTCTTTAAAAAGTAATGAAAATCACGTCTCCACTCCAAACTAATCATCATGTAGATTAGGGAAAAGATATACCATGTGATTGCTATTTTATCAAGGAAGCCAACTCAGAAGACAAGGAAACCCTTAATTTCAGAACTAATTTTTGTGTGAAAGGCCTTTAAGAACTTTGCGTTACTTGAGTGATAATTTTATTGATATTATACTACTAATTCTATTAATATTATTTTGTTAATTTTTCATGTGTACTATAAGAAAATGTACAATTGTAAAGTTCAATTTTTTTTAAATTTGTCTACCATATTAAATTTAATGACAAATAAATAAATACCAAGGTGGCCCTTGGACGACTAAATTTTTATTGCTAAATTAAACCCTACGAATGACTTAAGTATCTCTAAAGTTATAAAATAATCTTCTTAGTATTTCTTGAGAAATTAATGAAAATGTCAAAATCTGAAAGTTTCTCGCCCATCATTGTAGGGCAGTATGTATTATTGTTACTCAATAGTTGTATTCTCTGTTAAATAATTACTCTCACAAACATGTGGAAGTAGAGCGTCTATCAATAATCCACAGTAAATCATTCCTATCTGTGAGAATATTTTAAAGTCACACCAAATTAATTTTGATAGACTATAATCAAACGATCACTGACAAAGTGTCCATCCTAAAGGCTTAAAAGACCTCAAAAATTAATAATTTCTGAATTTTTTTTTTAAAATTTAACTTTTATCTATTGAGAGATATTTAGAGATTATTCTAGTGCACAAAATATTCTAATGCGCAAAATATTCGTAAAGGTTCGTGAGCATTAAAAATAGTCTTAAATGTATGCACAAACTGTAATTTGTTTCAATTTTTGAATTTTTATCTGATTGACTTGTATAATCAATAATTTGAAGAATATGTAAACTACTATTAATTCCATTTCACATAGGATCAATATTTTTTTTTCCCTTTAAGTTTAGAATATTTGGTAAATTTGGCTTGACGACTTTCATTGAACGATTAAAAAAATAATGGCCTATCGGGGAATACTCATGGGTTTCGCTGTTGTTGTTCATTTACGTCGCACTAGAGCTGCACTATGGGCTACATCTTTTTTTCAGTTCATTGTAAAAACTTTTTCTTACAATTTTACCCTTATCAGGCGCATGGGTATGCTGAGCTTTATGACTTACTGTATGATCATTTTCTAGAATTAAGGAAGCTTTACAATCATCTGAAATACACTTGTAATAGATTTTCGTTCTGTGTTTCATCCTTATTCTAAATAAAACCAATTTACCACCTCGAATTGATTCGACATACTCAAACTGAGCCATTTTGTTTGCATGTAAATCTTGGAGCCTACCTTAAAAAGTTATAAAGATAGTGGTGTTATCTCTTCCCTCTTTTACAAACAAAACTGGAAATTCAACTCCTTATCAACCCATACCCAATATAACAGGTGCTCATAAAAGAAATTTTTTTTGTTTTGTTAATTTTTAATACTTTTTATTCCTGTACTGATTCACTCTTACTCTTTCACTTATTTTACACTACAATATTTTAAATTGTTAATTTTTTAACAGGAATTTTTAAATTTTTCTCATTATTTTAGAATAATTTAAGTCAAAATAAGTGAAAATATTATATTTAGCATTTTATAATTTATGATTGCGCAGTACAAAATGAAACACCGTTGTTTTTCCTGCATTAAAATTTTCTAAACATGACGCTTCCAACCAATCTTCAAATGTGCACTTATTTAGAGTTAAATTAAGAAAAACAATTATTCATTATTGAAATTACAAAATTAATTATTGATGTACTTTTGAGTAAGAATTATTGATACAATTTTATAAAAAAAACTTTCGAATAACGCTTTTAAAAAAATGCACAAGTTTTTTCCTGATAATCTAAACAAATTTTTAGTAACTATTCGAGTATTTTTTAAAGTTAAAAAATACCTAAATATATTTTTGCTTATAATTAGAGTGTCAGGAAAAAAAAAATTTAAAACGGACACCACTCTCCAATCTACGTCAAAAGATTATTAATATGCTACCTTTGTAATTTTTCGCCTACACTTTACGACGACGACAAATGAATCAACAGCAACAAAAGCATTCATAAAAAAAAAAAAAATTGAAAGCATTACTTTATAAAACTGAAGTGCCACTATTAGCTCTTTTTTTATTATTTTGTAAAAAAAATTTTTTAATCGAGTCTTTTAATGTTTATGAGTTTTTTGAATATTACATAGTAAGAAAATTTTAATCATAAAGCATCTTTTATGGTAATATCATGTTACTATTCATAAAGCACCTTTTTATGAACGGTAGCATCTTCACTTGAATTCCATAAATAACTATCATTGTGGTATACTGATTATTTTTTACTATCATTTTGAGGTTTTAAAAAAAAAATAAAAAAGCAAATGCTACAGTTTGATTATTCCCAGCATTTTCAATCGGATAATGCAATGCAGTATGCCCTTCAAATTTAAGTATAAAAAATGCACGAAGACACACGATATGTATAGATAATCTTCAAAAAGTTAGCATCGGAGTACCCCCCCCCCTTGTCATTTGAACGGTACCCATAAAAAAACACTCGGAAATGTCGTGTAATGTTTTAACTCAAATCCCTAAAAATCCCTTGCGCATCCGAAAAATTTCGCAAGTTTCACTCTCCCACTAAAGGAAGAATTAATCAACTATGTCTCTCAAAACGGAGGGAAATCGGTTTTCCATTTGAGACCCTTTATCGTCATTGGCATCATAAAGATTTGGCGAGTAATCATCTACGGGAACAGGTGCGGTTTTTCAATAGAGCTCCTCCGCCCACCTCATCAATCATTCAGGTAGGGGAGAAACTTTTAGGCGAGATCTATAAGACAGCGTTAAGAACAGACATTCAACCGCAAAGGGTTAATAGTGGGAGCTTTTTACAACCCTAAGGAAATCTGTTTTTCATTGGCGAAAGAAAGGTGGTACAGCTTATGCTTCGTGAATAATTTGCAAAATGAATACACCACTCTAAAATAATGGAACAGACACTTTCAGTCTTATTGTAATTTTTGTGATATATTAAGTATTTCTGTATTATAATCCCTGATGTCGTATATCTGCCTAAACCATCACAGCTTTTTTCTTTTTTATCCCTCTGTAGGCCCTACAGTCTCATGTTTGCTCTTAGCCAATACAGCAAATAACCATACTGATCTTGATGTATTGATCAGCATTTAGTATAATCTTTGTTATCGTTTGTCTGTTCTTAGCCATCACAGTTTTTTTTTAATGGCTACAGTCCTATGTTTGCTCTTAGCCAGTACAGCAAATAACCATACTGATTTTGAAGTATTGATCAGCACGTAATATAATCCTTTCAGCCATTTATCATCGCAACTTTTTTTTTTCTTTTTTGCTTTTTTATATTTTACTAGTACAGTCTTATGTTTCCCAATAAATAATTATTTTATGATTTAAGAAGCGTTTATGTCATGCAATTTCTCCTACGCATTATCTAATTCAGTTTAAACCTTTCATATGCTTGAGGGACTGTCATTTAATAACTAACGTAAAATAATGTTTTTTAACACCCTATGAAAAAAAAAATAAAGCACTAGGTTTCTTATTCGTATCAATTACTTTGGTTACTCAAAGCAATAACAGCACAAAATTTCGTAAACCTAGTTTAAATATTCATAGAATTACGGACATTTTAATAAAAAGCTTTTTTGCCTTGCTTTTTCTTGCTATAGCTGTAAGAATATTCAATAAAATTAAAAACAAATTTTGGAATTATTTTTAATTATTAACAAAAATATAATTTTAAAATTTGAAAAAATTGCAAAAGATATGAGCATTTAAACTTTCATACTACGCATGGGAGGAAAACATTGAAAAAAAAATTTTTTTTCCTTCATAAATTTTTTCTGAATTGTATTTCGTAACTATCAAAAAAGTCCGATTTGAATATCGTGAAAATTTTAAGTTTCCAGCAAATTTTTAAATAGTTTTCGTAAATTTTGAAAGAAAGCTCTGAATAGTTAGGGGTTTTCCACATATTTCATTTTGTACTATCAAACAAGATTTTTTAAAAATAGCGGTTTTATTGAAGTTTAATTATGTTTTACTTCGCATGCATTTTTTCTTTATGTACCATCACATTTTGTTGTCCAGACAATCATTGTAGGGTACTTGTTATGAAATTTTGTTTTATGATACAAAATAAAATTTGCAGAAAACCCTTATCATTTAGAGCTTTCTATAAAAAAGTACAAACGCTACTAAGAAAATTGCTAGAAACTTTTCACATTATCAAGATATTCATGAAATTTGTGGAAAATCCTTATCATTTAGAGCTTTCTATAAAAAAGTGCAAAAGCTACTAGGAAAATTACTAGAAACTTTTTACATCATCAAGATATTCATGAAATTTGTGGAAAACCCTTATCATTTAGAGCTTTCAATAAAAAGTGCAAAAGCTACTAAGAAAATTGCTAGAAACTTTTTACATCATCAAGATATTCAAATAGAATTTTTTCATAAGTTAATACGATTCATAAGATAATACGATAAGTTTAAATACGATTCATATCAAGAAATTCAAAAAGTTTTACGCACATGCGCAGCATGAAAGAATTACTTTAAATGCTTAAGTTTAACGGTATCATATATGAGACAAGCCTTTTGAATACCATTATCAACAGTCCATGATCACATGGACGTGATTTCAATTTGGAACTTTTTATTTCTATTTCTAAACAAAAGTAGAAGGCGGTTGAATTTTGTTATTATTTCGAATGTTTTGCAAAGGGTTTATTTTCTCTACGCTCTTTCGATTCTGAGTTTTTTTTATTTTATCCGGAGTATTAAATATGCAAACAGCTGCACGCGTTCGGCTCTTTTGAAAAGATAGGGTACGTGTACGTCAATTGATGAGCTCTTAGTTTTTGTTTATATTTTGACTAAGTAGGAAAAGGAAGATTGAATGATAATTGGCAGCTTGTTTGCAGTTTGAGGTTTGGTACACTGTAAAAAATCCTTTGTATTTTATAGCAAAAATTGTATATAATAAGTTATGTATTAAGTTGTATATATATAGTAGTATTTCATAACAAAATTGCTGTTTTGAATATTACAGTAAATTGATGTAAGATTCACGGCAAATTTGCTGTTCTGAACATTACAGCAGACTGGTATAAATCTCACAAAGTGCTCTGAATAGAACCTCAAAATGTCGTTGGTTTCACAATATGTTGTTGCTGTCAGTGTTGTGAACATAACAAAACATTGCTGCCATTTGATAGGGCAATGATTCTGACAATGTTGAGCACTGTCAGCTACAGAACGTTATAAACTTTGCACGAAATATTTACAGCTGTCCCAAAACAGCAACTTAGTAAATTTTACAGCAGTAAGTTTCGATGCATAAGATTTTTTAATAGTGTAAATACAACTTTATTATTGAACTTGTAGGACTATATATATCAGCACTCGATATATGTATAAATAATGTCATTTGTATACTAGTGTAAAAAAAGACACAAATGAAGTATACATAAATTTATTACCAAATATTTACACACATTAGTAATATTGTAATCTGAAAATCTGATTTTATAATGTAATATAATATAATATAATGTAATATAATATAACAGTAATAGCAGCAAGAGCATAGGAAAATATCGGAATTTTCCAAGACAANATAACATAACATAACATAATATAATATTCTGATGTTCATAAAAAATTACTAGGCGCAAAAATATAAAAATGTCCTCTTAGGAGAAAATTCAAGTACTTTTTTTTTAGGGTAAACTCTTCTGAGTTTCAATTTTATTGATAATAAATTCATAAAGCAACAATTGGTTTATCATTATTTACTATCCCAAGATGTTTGACAAGATATTCAAAAATTGACTGTAATATTAATTAAAATTTTTTATACGATCAAAATATTCAGCTGAATATAAATGTTGTAGTTTTTATTAAATTTCATAAAGCTGAAAGTAAGTTTTTTCTCATAGTTTTCCATATTTGAATCCCAAAAATGTTTCCTCGCCTTCATGAAAATGTCTTAACAAACCTGTGCCAAAAATATATAAATTTTACAATTATTATTTTTTCTAAAAATAAAATAAAATATTATATTGTTGAATTAAATGAAATGGAGTGGAGACTTATCTTAGGTTGCTCCTTAATAACCACCCTTAATAAGTAATTTTTAAAATCGTTATCAGAAAGCAAGCAAAAAAGTAAGTAAATAAGAAATCACAAAGTAATATTGAAGCTAGAAAAATGCAAAATCGCTAACGTAGAACTGAAAACATGAAAATTTGTTTAATTAACTGACGAAACTTAGAGTAGTTAAAAGACGATTGTTCGAAACATTCACTAACTACATCAAAGAACTTAACTATTTTTTGATGTTTTCGTCTCGCATTCCAGGGGCAACAGGATGGGATGGGTTTTGACCGTTCCTAAGATTCTTGCTATTCGGCAAATTTGGCATAGCAATTTCGGCATATTTACGAAATGTTTTTTTTGTTTGTAGAAAACACTAATCAAACTCGTCAATATGACGCTTTTTTAAATAGCGATGAAATCCCCTTGATGTCGGGCTAACCATGGGAGATTTTCGTGGTTTTCTTTGCCGTTCAACGCAAATACTGGCGAGTTCCATCAAAAAATTCTGCGCGATGCCTAGTTTGTCCTAATGCTTGATCCAGAAATTCCCTTGTCTTCTGGGTTGGTTCAAAAATTACATGACTGTGGAGTTGATATTGATAGTTCAAAACTGAGAATTGGGTCTGCTGGTCAACACCGGTTATGAAATAGAACACAGCATTGAAAAAAAAAAATGCAAAAGAATCATTTCAGGCTACAGTTTTACAATTCTTATATCTTCCTCAATAATATCTTCTCAACAATTCCTTGTCATTGAAAAGTCAATTATCAATAACTCCTCAAGGAGTCCTATTTCCGAAGGAGCCAGTTTGAGAAGTTGAGAGATAGACATTAAAAATCCTCTAACCTTTATTTCATGAAAAAGAAAAATTTTAAAAATGTAACAGTGAATAAGTAAAGATTACTTAGTCATATAAGCGAGTGCTGCACAAATTTAAAAGAAAAAAAAAATCTGTTAAATTACATACTGTAGAAACTTATATTAATTTTTAAAAACATAAAAATTTCTACGACTACGACACTAAGTTGAATGTTTAACTAGTGGAAGTATTTTTTTTTTATTCTGAAAAAAAAAAGTCGCCACACAGTCGGAGGAAAATCGATTTTAGCGATCAAAAATGGGAAAAAGGAAGAGTTTCCAAGAAGTTCTTTAATCTTTTTTTTTTTTTTTTTTTTTTTTTTTTTTTTTTTTTTTTTTTTTTTTTTGGTAGTAAAATGCCAAAGGAATATGATAATGAACTTTATTTCACTTTAAATAAAATGTAAATAAAAGCAATAATGTAATAAAGTGCAATAATGTGTAATAAAGTGCAGTAATGTGTAATAAAGTGCAATAAAATTCTGATAAAGTTAACTTAAAAATATCGGAAAATCAAGCTATATTTATCTGAATGAAACAAACGGTAATAATGAATATTTATATGAAAATTAACAATAAATTTTCGTATTAACTACCTTTTAATATATAAATAAAAACGATTTTTAATAAATTTTATTAATAATATAGTCCTTTGCATTTCTTCTGAAATATCGAATAAAACCTCCTCTTTTAGAAGGGCTACAAAAAAAAAAAAAAAAAAATCCTCACTTTGTCCCGATATTAAAGTAATTTATGAATCTTCGTCATATGTACTTTAAGAGCAAGGAAAATTAGTTGCTAATTTGGCTAAAATATCAATTTTCCTAATTCATAACAATTTTATGGCTTACATTTCTTATACTTTATTTCTTCCTGAAAATGACTACATTATTAATAAAATTTATTAAAAAACATTCTTATTTATATAGCAAAACGTCATTATTAATATAAAGTTTATATTTAATTTTCAGATAAGTATTCATTGTTAACGCTTACTTTATTCACGTAAACATAGCTCTATTTTCTAATATATTTTTAGGTTCATCTGGATTTTATTGAATTTATTATTTATTTCATAGAAAAATAAAGATCACTCTCATATACCTATGACATTTTATTGCAAAGAAAAAAAACTTTTTAAAAATAATCTGTGAAAAATACTTCATTTTCCCCATTTTTGACTGCGAATTTCATTCTCATTTTAAGCGAATTTCTTCATTTTTCTCATTTTTGACCGTTCTCGATTTTCGTCCCACTCTGCGCTATCACCACTATTTCAAAAACTTTCTCCAAGCATGCTTCTTACTGTCCTAACCCAAAAACTATTAAATAAAACACTATGAGATTTTGCACATTTCTAGAAAAATGAATCTGATATTAAAACATAAATGAGCATTCTCATATTAAAATGTTATCGATGCACTTATTTTATGTTGAAGATTATTTTTTTTTGTGCGTGCGTAATTCAGTTTAGTTAAAACTATTAGGAACAAAATAAGATTTTTTTAAGTTTGAAGTATTTAAATAGTCTATAATGATGGTTTTTCGGATTTTTATATGAACTATTCGCTGTAAAATTACAAACTTTAGCAGATTTGTACATTTATGACTGAAGTTGAAAAAGAAAAAAATACTGTTGACCTTTTTTTAAAATTTCAAATTCTTTAGGAGCAATTAAAAATTCTAAATTTAATTGTTGTTTTTTATGCAATCCTTAAAGGGTAAAAAAAAAAAAAAAATGCGTGTTTTCTTACATCGTCTGAGAACAACAAATTTCAAATATTTAGCTTTCATAAAAAAGAGATTATTTTAATGAGAGTGCACGATTTTATATTCTATTTCTATTTCTATTCCCAGAATATTCTATTTCGATTCGTTATTCGGGGAGATTTGCCGATCAATAAATTAATTGTTATTCGTTTCGTGAGATAGAGAAATCTTAGTTGCGAATAAATTTTTTTAAAACTTTTATTTATGAAATAGTTCATTAAATATATGTATATTGCTAGAATAATTAAGTATAAAGTCATTAAATCTGAAAAAAATTAGGAACCAAATAATTTAATTTTTTTATTAAAGCAAATGTATTGCATCATCATACAATACTTAATTCTAAAGTTTACTACTTTTTATCTACCTTCGAATTCAACAAATGTATTTTAAAAAATTAAAAAAAAAATTGCAGATTAATGTGCATGATTATAGGATAAGTATTAAATCTGTACTCTAAATGATGCCATGAGAGCAATGTTATAAGTATAAGTAAATTCATGCCAGTAAATTTATGCCTGATGCTCAAATTAAATTCAGTAGCAATTGAAGTCTCTTCAACTTAGTTAAATGCTTAGTGGCGCCATCTATAAATTACAAATAGAAATATATTGTGAGAGTTAAGATCGTATTGGTTTAATGAATATTTATGAAAATTTATTACCAAATTATTCAACAGATTTTTTTTGTATAACACAGAATAATTTTGCATTATCACTGATTCGAAAAAAGGAAGAATTCTCTTATTCATCATCAGTTATTTTTATATATGACGGGATAATAAGCGTAATCTTTCACTTGGGATTAGGAAAAAAAAAAGACTGAATTAGCGCATCGTAGTTTTGCCTTTGTCTGCTAAATTAAACCAACTATTTCTAAAAAAATATTAATTAATTAATAAATAAAACATTTTTCTTTTCCTGTATAAAATGCAGAAGAATCAAATTACATCGAGACATCTCATGGTGCAGGTGTTTGATCAATTGTACAATAATTTAGAGCTTTGATTCCTTGAAATATAACTTTTTTTAAAAATAATTTTGCATTATCTGTCAATAAACAGAAACCCTTAAATGCCCATATAAATAGATGAAAGAAGTGAAAAATTTATGGTCCGCTCAATATGACAAAGATTTTTTTTCCCTCTTCATCTTGTTAGGAGAATTTTGTTTTCTTCATTTCCTTCGCAACGCTTTGTTTTATTTTTTTTAAACATCGTTTGAAATGCAAGTCAATTTTATTTCAGAATTTTTGCAATTTTTAGAAATTTTATATTATTTAGTATTCATTTAATTGTTTAAAAATTTTGCTTTTAAGGTTCATTCATTTCAGAAAGCTAAACATAGTCGAAATCAAGAATATTTTTCATAATTTTTTTTTGTTGCTGAATTATTTTTCATCAGGTCATTTTTTAATGAATTCATTTCATGTGATTTCACACACAACTTTTGTTTTTTTAGTAATAAATTAGGCTGACTTATAAGTCAATAAAAGCTATCTTCTAATAAAATAACTAATCTAAAAAAATAACATCACATAACAATTCATCACAAACTTTATTCAGAATTCTAGGAATATATATTAAGGGCGTTGTTTTCAGAATACTCAGTACTTGTTATTACTCTGTATGCTTACATGTGCATAGAACATTTAAATAAAAAATGAACAATAAGTCAATAATTAAAAATACGAAATAATTGAAATTATCTGTAAAAAATAGAACGATTAATAAAAGGTTAAAAAATGAAGCAAGAAAAGAAGTATATTCAGAAATATAGTAAAAATTTAATAAAAATTAACGTGATAAAGTAATGACGCTCCGTTTTCTTCACACCGAGTGGATATAGTTTTCAAACCTGTAGAAATATTCGAATATTAAGAATTTGCTCTGCTCCTAAGAGTTGGTGGCGACATCTGCTGGTCATTTATACTAAGTGTGATTCAGAGACCTATTGAATCAAGAGTAATATACAGTGTGTCTCACTTGAATAAAAGCCAACTTAATTTTGGGCTGTAATTAGAATCCAAGAAAACAAATCTGATTGAAACATTTATATCAAGAAAGTCGGTATCCAAATACATATTTATAAGAAGTAATTCATGACCCTCTTTAGCTGTAGAAGGAAAAATATGTCGAAATAAATCGGCTTCTGATTGTAGTCAAAAATACTCAAATACCAAATTACTTAAAAAAGTAATTGTTAAATTTTGTATAATTTCAAACTCAGTATTTACATTTCATGCTATCTTTATAAACATTTAAATAACAGTCCACTGCGAATTTTTATTTTTATTTTAAAAATTTAAAAAAAAAAATATAGATATTTTTTTTCTTTTGTTTTATTTTAAATTTTAAGAGAATTTTCACTTTTAAATTTATTTTCTTAATCGTGTATCATTTTGAAAAAATATTTTCCTGAAGAAACAACACTTATCAACTTATGAATAAACAGCTGTACGCAATGCCTAAGTTGAAAAACAACCTTAAAGTTACTGTCATGCAGAAAGCAGAGTGGACTGTATAATTAACTTTCGATATATCTTTAAATTATGCTGGTTCTTATTGAATAATCAACATTATCGAAATTAACAAATATTTAATTATTATCCAAAGTTTTTATTACAGGGAGCACACTATAGGACATCATTAACGAAAAACTACCAAGCAATAATAAAATAAAAAGAAAACATTATACCAACCGGTCGCCACAATAGGAGAACTTTATTTCCTATGGGGACAAAAATTTTTTCATTCATAACATTTAACTGTTATATTTGAATTCAATTTAAAATTATGTTGCAGTCGTGACTTTAAATAAATGTCAAGTCCTCAAAATGAATATGTCACAATCCGCAACGATGAAGAATTTTGATTAAAATATTTAATATTTCGTTTTTTTCTTCTGTTATTCAAAAGATCTTAATAAACCATTTTTGAATCCAAAAGATCAAAAGATACTCTCAATTTTTTTTTTTTCTTTGGAGATATAAATGTAACTTTCTTTTGCTGGTGTGACAATAATTAAGAGTAAAATTAAATATGCTTACCTCTTGTAACATTTAACTGTTACATTTGAATTCAATTTAAAATTACGTTGCAGTCGTGACTTTAAATAAATGTTAAGTCCACAAAAAGAATACGTCGCAATCCGCAACGATGAAGAATTTTGATTAAAATATTTAATATTTCGTTTTTTTCTTCTGTTATTCAAAAGATCTTAATAAACCATTTTTGAATCCAAAAGATCAAAAGATATTCTCAATTTTTTTTTTCTGTGGAGATATAAATGTAACTTTCTTTTGCTGGTGTGACAATAATTAAGAGTAAAATTAAACATGCTTACCTCTTGTAACGAAGATTAGCGAACACTTTTCTGTGAGCAAAAACTTTCAATAATAAACTTTCCACACAGACATAATGTCACTTTATAAATTAAAACAGGCAAATGAAGGACAAAAATTTTATTCTTTTTCGTTGAAACATGAAATAATTTACACTTTTACAGTTAATCTTCAAAATTTGAATTCAAACATAGATAAGGAAGTTAAAATTTTCCTCTTCATGTCCACTTTTTTATGGATTAAGCAAGAAGTTATTAACAAATCAAAACAAAATCTTATTTTAGATTTTTTTAATTTAAATTTTTGCAATTAAAAATTTTCATTATCATCATTAGATGATAATATTTAATAAATAGAAGTTATTAAAAATAATCCGCACAAAATATTATTTTAAATTTGTTGATTTCTACGGGGTTTTAAGTTGTGGACACTTTTGCTTAATACCTGTAGTTAAATAATGTATAATTTAAATCTTCTCTATATGATCAAGTGATTGCATTGAAAAAAAAAATTAAAAATTAAATTTTAAAGAAGAAAATTGACCAAGGAATAGCAATTTAATGCTTCAGCAGGCATGGTAAAGTCATCAAATTCTTTTTTCTGATTACGGAGTGTATTTTTCAGCTGTTTATAGGAATTAAGAATTTATTTATGAATTTAAAAATATTTTTATAACATTAATTGTTGCATTGGAACTACCAAAATGTTCCAAAGATTGATAAATTAGTATTGAATAATAAATTATTAGAAAAAAAACTATTTATTGAAAAGTTTTTTTTAAAAATTTATTCAGAGAATTTAAACGTGCCTTTGTAAGTATCTAATACAAAAGAGTAGGTACAGAAAATAAATCAAGGTAATAAAAAAAGTATAAGATACGTAATATAATTTTACATTAATAAATTAAATTTTCCTTGAAATTATTGCATTTGTTTTCCTCTTTCGGAGGAAAAAAAAAACTTATAGGAAATATAAGAACTTCTATATTGCTACTTTTGAATAGTGATATGTTATTGTAAAAAATTAAGAGGGAAAAAAGATAACTTTAAACTTAAGTAAATAGAGGGCAGCACTAGATTTATTGATCAAAAGTTCTTTTTACTTTAAAGGGCCATTGATTCCCAAATAATTTAATTTATTTAAACTATTTAAATTATTATTTAACTTTTAAATTTAAAACTTTGAAGGAATAAATGTTTTATGCAACTAAAATGGTAATGTTTAATTTTTCATAAATTTTCTTTTTAGAAAAAAAGATCTGAGTTGAAAACAGAAGTCTTACAGATCAAGTCTTGAGCAGAATGTGAAATAAACTGCCGCAGTAGAAAAAGTTTACAGTGCGCAAAAAGAGAAAAAAAATGGACCATCCTGAATAACTTTCGATTTAATGATCACATCTTCGTGTTTCAAAACTCAATCTTAATAGTCCAGAGTGTAGGAGGCAGCCGCAATCTAGGAAATATGGTCCCAATAGTAGGGAGAGCTATCCAAAGTTTGGACCCTTTAATGTTAATTTTACTTTTCGCCTTTGAACTTTTAAAGCGAATCAAAAAGTTTTGTCCAAACATGAAAAATTAGTTTATCCAAAGATAATGCCGCTCAAAAAACAAATTTTAGTAAATATTTATTATTTTTTAGTATTTTATTTCATAATAGTCGAAAAAATTTTGAAGTGTAGCGTATACAGTTTTTTTTTACGTCATTTTAAAGTAATTAAAGTAAAGTAATTTACATGGCAAAATTCAAAATTTCAGCAAAATCGGTCTAATAGTTTCTGAGAAATCAAATTCTAAATAATCGACTTCCTTAAAATTCAATTTCTCAAGAACCATTCGACCGATTTCGCTCAAATTTTGTATTTTGACACGTAAAATTACATGCCTTAAAATGATGCAAAAATTGTATACCTTACAGTTAAATGTTTTTACTATACTATTTACTATTTGACTGTATTGATTATTACTATTTGACTTTATTAAGTAAAATAATAAATATTTGCAAAAAGTTAATTTTTCCATAGAATTATTTTCGGCGAAACAAATTTTATAAATGCGTTAAAAAGTTATTGTTTTCTTTCATAATTTTGGTCATCGATTTCAACAGTGAAAAAAAATCTATGTCGACATTTCAGTACTATTATCCGCCACTATTATTAGCAAAAATTACAGATAAAAATTTTGTTCAAGCATTTATGACAATTTGCTTCTTATTTTTATTTTTCCTTAAATATTCTTTTTAATTTTTCATTTCATTAGGATTTTCGTGACCAATTATATTATTTTAGTTATTATTATGCGACAAATGGTATTAAAAATGTTTTATTAACATTGAAAAATTTAAACGAAAATCAGGAAAGCCGTAGTAATTTTATTGAAAGCTTATTCCTTCAAAGAATTTTATTTTGTAAGAATTTATTTGCGAAAATTTTATACATCGATAGTAAAAACGTATCATTTTTATTTTCTTAAACTGAATTTGGTATCAAAACCAACCTAATTTATTATCAATATTAATTTAAAGCATTTGGTGACGAAACCAACTAGATTTATTTCCAGAAATGTTATAGGACGAAAAGAAGAGAAGAAATGGGAAAAAAGAAAAAAACTCCTTTAAATTTATAGCATTTGGTATCAAATTATGAAAATTGATGCACTTTTATAAATTTTGAAGGAAGGACAAATGAATGTTTCACGATATTTGGATTATCAAAAATTTTTTTTAAATATCCATTTTTGAATTAATAAAATTTCCCCGGAAAAATATTTTTTATTAATTGAAGAAGTATTTTGAAGTGGCCTGGTTTAGAGCAACTAATTTTGGCAGAAAGTGAATAAGGATATCATCAATTTTCTTTCCTTGGTTGTGCTAAAATATGAAATATTAAATAACTTAACCTGGAAGCGAGCTTGGTGAAAAATTACAATTTTTTTAAGAAAATAAATAAATAAATGAAAAAAAGGTTGATTATTATCGAAAAAAAATTTAATATAGTCTGCTTTAAGACCAAACATTTTCACTTATTTTGTTGATTAAACAGGGTGTTTCGTTCTACCGACCAATGTTCAACTACGTTACCTTGTAATTTTGAACCAATCCAGAAGACAAGGAAACTCCTGGATCAGTATCCCAGAGGTATGATCTGTTATGCGAACAGAGAGTACTTTGTGACTCACCAGATTTAACGTGCATCAGTCAACATTTACGACATTTCGGCCGGCGGGAATCGAACCCACGAACTCTTTGACACGGGTTCAGTGCCCTACCAACTCTTCTCCGGCCTTAATACATATTTTAAAATTCTTTTATAAAATGAAAACAGAAAAAGTATGCCCATTAGGCATTTACAAATGAATATTTAGGCGACAAATAGACAAAATCGCTATCGAAATTCAACACATCACTTCTGAGGAATGTGAAACAGATATATCAACATTTGTTTGATTGTGGAGAGAAATTGAAAGACGAATTCGAAACACCTCTAAGTTCATCAGGCAACCAAACTAGTTTTTAGCGTTTTTCATTTTGTCTTTTTTGTAAGTGACTCAAAAGATTTCGATAGCATGCTTGTTTATTTTTCTCTGCTGATGTATTCATTTGTTCGAAATTTTCGGTTATTTATTACATATATATATTGTTGTTGTTGTAGTTCCTTTACGTTGCACTAGATCTGCACAATGGGCTATTGGCGACGATCTGGAAAACATCTCTCAGGATGATCAGAAAAAATGGCATCACAATTTTGATCCTCTGCAGAGGGGAAGGCACCCCCGCTTCGGTAGCCCGACGACCTGCACCCTAAGTCGAGCACTTTACGGTAGAACAGTTTAACGAGGACCCATTCCGCACACCCTCGGTCCCTACGCAGACTGATCCAAGTGGTTACCCACCCGCACACTGACCGCAGCCAGTGATGCTTGACTTCGGTGATCTGCTGGGAACCGTGTCTTAACGATCAGTCCACTGCGGGAC
>NC_092215.1:16703562-16841455 GCF_043381705.1 Parasteatoda tepidariorum
TATATATATATATATAAAAGGGCAGTGATTATGGAGCATCCTTTGTGTTTTTGTTAGGAAAAAAGAAGGCGCATTTGTTTCACAATATAATTTGAATAAAATTTACGAAAGAACAGAAGAAAAAAAACGAAATAGGAAAAAAAAGAAGAAAAAAAAGTACTGTCTGACGTTTGAACTGATAAACGATACACTCATGACTATTACGAGTTCTTACGTATTCTGATTAAAGAAAAAAAAAAAAGCATCTTGGTAAATCCTGAAATAGAAAAGGAGCATTTAGATGAAATAAACTGTCTTAGTCTGGATATTTTAATCCAGTTTGACTAAGAGGCACTGGTTTATTACGTCTACAATTATCTCGTTCACGCTCCTATCTTTATCACTGATAGTGCTATCGTTTAGATCAGTGCTTAAAGAGTTAAGAGTCTCGTTTCGAGTACTCACAGATGCCGTCAAGATTTCAATAGCTCATGTACCTTACTTTTAAGATCTCTAGTCTAAACTCAAATTTTATAGCCCGGAAACGTTTTATCTTTCTTTCTCAAAGAACACTGCAGGAAAATTTTAATTTTACTCAACTTTTGGCATAATAAATATCATCTATTGTAAGTAAAGCAAGAAAGTATTGAAAGAAAGTAATATTTGACATTGACAAAAGTATTCTTAAAACTATTTTGCATAAATAAATTAAAAATGGTAGGACAAGGAAAAGATTCAGCATATTTTTGCACGCTAAAATTTTTAAAGGCATCTTTTCTTTTTCTGTATTTTTTTAAAAATTAAGCAGTTTAAAATGACATAAAATACAAATTTCAATGATAATGAAAGACAATCACTTCAATTGAAGAGAAATAAATTTTCCCAGTCACCAAAACAAAGGAGGGGGGGGGGGGGATTCACACAAAATAAAACTAATTATCCAAAATTAAATATCAATTATTCTATGTAAAGTAGATATGAAAATCATAATTTTTTTAAATGAAATTATTCTTCCCTCACTCGTTATAATAATTTTAGATAATTATTACTTAACTTATTAAGTATTCAAAAAGTTTTTTATTACGAATATGTATTACTATTTTCACATTTTAGGTAAAAAAAATAGTTCAGTTTTGATTTTAGTCTCGATTTGGAAGTAATAATAAATTTAATAATCAATTTTATGACTTCTACTGAAGCCTCTTGCTACCGTGAACAAAGCGAACTTTCATAAAATTATTAATTATCATTAAAATAATTATTAATTATCATTAAAATAATATTTTAGATTCTTAAACATTTTTAGATAAGATCATTAAAAATGTATTCGACCAAACGAACCTTAAAATGAAAATACACATTCAAATTTCAAATAAAAAATATTAGATATTATCAAAATGATGACTATGAAGCATTTTGTCAAATTTATAGAAATTGTGGATTCTAATATCTATCTCTCTTAAAATAATGTTTATAATTGCTTTATGAATAAAACAGACCTGAAAACGTTTAACCTTTTTCAATATTTCAAAATAGTTAAGCAAAATTAAAAAAAAAAGGTAATTATGAATTGTAGGAATCATATCATTAACATTCTGAGGTTAGGCGGTAATTTATTATGCGTAAATAGTAAAATAAATGTTCATACCATGTCACTAATTATAGAGTGATTAAGTAGAAAGTTTGTCATAATAGACATAATGCTAACTTATTATTTTATTGACATATGCTTTAGGGTTATTTTTATATCATTTGTTAATTGATTTTATGTCATTTCTGAATCAAATTGACACATTTAATTTTTCAAGAATAACTAGTTTCGGGTTCTTAAATGTTAATGAGTAAGAAATATTTATTTTTGTCTTAACTTTGATAATAATTATGAATTACATGTTTAGATAAGAGATGCCTGAAGCAAGTCAAGGTTTAAAGGTAAAAAGGGTTCAAATAATAGCGAAAGTATTTATTAAAAATATTCTTGATTAACCGACACTTGATTTTTCAATACACTTTATTATTTTACTCTAATATTGCCCGACTTCGGAATATGGTGATATATTGTCTTAAATTATCGACACGTTATAGTATATCACGATATTTTTACACTAGTTTAAATTTTGATTGACTATTTAGAAATACACTTATGAATTACATTTGTAATTACTTTTTGAATTGTATTTCTGAGTTTTAAATTAGAAAGTTCTAAAACGACATTTGTTAATTTTATTCATGATAAAATTTTTTGATAAGAGATTATAAAACGACATTTTAAAATTGCAATTTTGAATAGCATTTATGAGTTGCACTTTTACATAAGAGGTTTCTGCAAAAAAATGTAAGGTATAAAATCAAAGAAGGCTCTAAGAAAGTAAAAGTATTTTTTTAAATATTATCGATTCCTGAATTTTAGATAAACAGAATAATTTGATACTAGAACTTCAATATAACAATACGTAATTATCGTTAAAAATATTAATATTTTTTGATATATCGCGATATTTTCAATTCAAGTCATTTTTACTTTGATCACTACCTTCATTACCTAAATGAAATGTAATAACATTCACGATAATGTTGCTTTCGATAATCCTCGTGTACATTATTGTACCCGAAATTTATCGTTGTCAATAATAATAGAATTATTATCCTATTCGATAAGTGCAATAAATAATAATACTCGTTTTATTATTGTATTGAAACTTCATAGTTATCCGTAATAATTTGGATGTTATCGTATTCAATGAGCATTACTATCGATAACGATAAAGGCATTACTGTTTTCAAAAATCGATACTACTTGAGACATTATCGTATATAAAACTGATCTTTGTCAATAATGATCACGATATTATTGATGCTTAATTTATTATTATTGATATTATTATTGATAATGCTCGCTTTTTTATTGTATTGAAATTTCCTAGGTATCCGTAATAATTTGGATGTTATCGTATTCAATGAGCATTACTATCGATAATGATAAAGGTATTATTGTTTTCGAAAATCGATTCTACTTGAGACATCGTATATAAAATTGATTTTTATCAATAATGATCACGATATTATTGATGCTTAATTTATTATTATTGATATTATTATTGATAATACTCGCTTTTTGATTGTATTGAAATTTCCCAGCTATCCGTAATAATTTGGATGTTATCGTATTTAATGAGCATTACTATCGATAATGATAAAGGTGTTATTGTTTTCGAAAACCTGTTTTCTGTTCACCGTAATTTGATTCAAATTTTTTTTACAGTGCACTTTTGGGGAAACATATGCAGACAGAAGTATAACTAACATCGGTTTCAAAGGCTGTGAGAGTTTGTTGTAGTTAAATTGGAATATTTTGTAGGTTTCTATTTTGATAAATTATAATAGCTAAGCTTTAAAGTGAGCATATATTTTGCAGCATAGAAAGTATTAGTATAGGCATTTCTATTTTGAAATGTATGCAGATGGAAAAAAAATTATTACGAGGATTCAATGCAGTGTATTTGTGAGAGGCAATCTACAAAAATATAAGTTTGCTACCTAAACTATTTAATTGGATAATTTTTTCATAACTTTTTCTTAAACAAAAATTCAAATCTGTAATTTTCTATGTACTACAGGGAAAAATTAGTTAAGAACCAGAAAAATTATTGGTAAGGGATATCAAATCTGAAAAAAGCATAAGCATGTATAATGCCAAACATATCAGCATTAACTACACTTCAAAAACTTTTGTCATATTAGTTTATTTAAGTTCATTAAGTAAGTTTTGTCATATTTGTTAAGTTAAGTAATTTTATTTAAGTTCAAAACTGCTTTTTATTAAGCTTTTTCAAAATGAACTGAATATTTTTCTAAAAATGCTTTAATTGGCAAATGTATGTCACACAAAAATTATTGTAAGTTACGAACAAAGTACTGGTAAGCGATATCAAATCAACGAAAATCAGAAGAACTTTCAATATCAGGAGTTTTCAGCTTCATCTTAACTTCAAATAATTTTTACTAAACTAGCATAAATGATTTTAATATTTTTAATTTTATTGAAGTATTAGTATAGTATTAGTATTAGTATACTATTTAGTATTTTCAATTTAATTTATTTAAGTTTTAAATTGTTTATAATCAAGTTGTCTAATTTTTTTCGAAATGATTTGATTTCTTAAGATTTAATTGGTAATCTCTGCCAATGTACAGTCCGCAAAAAAAAAAACGAATCACCCTGAATAACTTTCGTTCTAATGATCGGATTTTCACGAACTAAGTGTCAATCTTAATGGTTCCTGGGGGTGACCTCAAATATGCTAATTAATTAGTGCTAACTATTAATTAAGTTACGAAATCAGACACAAAAACGTACTTTCTCTGAATAAACATATATTTTTTTTTACATATTTGGAATCTAGACACTTGAATTAGGGGGGGTAGACAAAATTTTAAAAAAATTGGGTGGTAAATTGGGCCGCAATAAAGGTTTATATATTTGGCGATAGTCCAGAAAACCGCCAAAAAAAGTCGCCTGCGCAAATAAATATTTTAAGATAACCCATTGACTAATTCAAAAGAGGAGTGCTTAATTTTACTAGGTTGCTACGCAACCAAACTCTGATAGTAAAAAAATTGAAATAATGTTCAGTGATTGCTCGGAGGGGCTTAATTTATTGTTAATAGAAAATATCTCGAAGTTTCCAGGCCATAAACAATTTTTTTAGGGGATTTCTGTCCAAAAAGCAAAAAAAATATTATTTTAATCTCCTTTGAAAAGTAAATTTGAATCGATTTATAAATTATTTATGATAGTTTTTAGAATTTAAATACATGAACTTTTTATCTGATATTATTTAGATTACACTGTTTTTACTATATTTATTCGAGGATTTTATACTAAAATAAAATGAGCATAACTTATTATAGCTATATACAAAATTTTAGGGATAATCATTTTTACAGTTTTAATCGAGTCTTCTAGGCAAGAAAGTTTGAAGAAAAAAAAAGTGCTTGAAAAATAAAATGTAGATTGTATAATAATTCTAATGCACATTCACAAGGCTTTCTATAATTTACGATATTTCTTTTTTCTATAACTCAAGGAATTGCTGAATGTTTAGTGGCATTTTAAAAAGATTGAAATATGTTATGTTTAAGAATAAGATATTGAAATAATATGTTGCAAATTGTAGGATTCATTGTTTAAAAAATCGCTTCATTCTACTAGATATTTAGGTTACATCGTTTCCTTTGGATAAAGATGATTAGCAAATAGCATCCTCATGTTTCGATACATTCTGAAACTTATACGTTCGCAAATTCACCATAAAATGTCGCACAGCATATTCTTCAATTACGATAAGCTACATTTACCACCAAATACTGCTACTATGGTTATTTTTGCTTTCTTATATATATCTGATGATCTCTTTTTAAACAGAGCTCGTAAGATCCTTAAGATACTGAAATGGGGGCACAAAAACTTAAGAGATAAAATATTTAATTTCATTAACTCAAAATATCTGGTGTCAAAATGTTAATTTTTAAGTTAAATATAACTTTTACAATATTGATGTTCTTACATTTTTAAAGACCATATGAATCCTGATAAAATATTAAAATGCATATGTTTACTTTAACTAGTGTAAAATCCTTATCAAAATAATGATCAAGACCCAAATGTAAAACAGTATAATTGACGATAAAAACTCAACTGGCTTCAAAACATATGAAGAGGGAAGTAAAAGTCGACATGTTTCGAGTTTTCAAATATAATCGCCCATTCTCAAGACTTGTCAGGCTTGGATAACTTGTGACTTTTATTATTGGACGCTCAAAACATGTCTATTTTTATTATCATCTATTATTTTTTTAAATCAATGAAGTTTTTATATTTTCGATTCAGTTTCTTGGGATTATCCATTTAGTTACACAACATATTAAATTATTTCACTCGATATTAAAATAAGTTTTACATATGTTATAGGCACAGGTTCTTAGATTGAAAAAATAATAATTCACTACTTTGTAAAAAAATTAATGCAGTAAAAAAAAAATTTTTTTTTTTTTGCTGCAAGCCTTAACATTTTAGTTTAAGGTCATAAAAAAATTCCGTTTACAATTGAAATTTCAAAAGTCGAATGTGAAAATGGAATGTCCCCTAGTACCAGGAATCGAAATTAAATAGTAACAAGGACAACTTTTTTAAACAAGTTAGCGTTTCCGTCCTACTCGAAGTTGTTTGAAAAGGTATTTTTTATATATCGATTCCAAAGTTTATTCTACATATATTTCAGGGTATACTTTCGGAGTATTTCGATCGAGTTTATTTTTACACCCTTATTTGCTTAAAATTATTAAATAATTTACTTAAAATAAATTATTCAAGCTACATGATTTAATGCATTTATAGTATAATAATAAACGGAGCTTCCGACGCATATCCTTAACCTTAATACCGCTATCATTAAATAAATGGAATAAGCTTAGATAAATAATAAAAGTTAATTTTTCCCTCGTGTAATTTTCAAGGAATAATATGTTTCGATCAAACAGATTTCATTCTGGAAATAGCGAAATTATTGAGTAGGTCCCTTGGAGCAATATCATTCTTATCCTCTTTTGACGAAATATAGGAAAAATTAGTTTTCACAGTTTCTGTAAAAAGTATGTTAGCCTACTTGCCACGTTTTTTTTAAAATTTTTTTTTATTAAAATAAGGTCGGAAATTGTGTATTGTGTGCACAGCTTCGGAATCCTTACAAATTTCAATTTTTAGTATTTCCTGATTAACAAAATAAGGCATTTTCCTGATAACAAATTATACTACAATAATATCTTGGAAATCATGCTAAAGTAAAAAATTAAACTAAATAGTTTAGTATATTATCAGAAAAAAAATCTACTTGGTATCATAAAGAGTAAAAGATATAATGAAATAATTAGTGAATCACACGTGGTCAGATAATTAAAAATTTAATTTCACAACTAAGATAGTAGGACGACATTTAAGATACTGAGATATTTTAAGACACTAAAAAAATTGGCTA
Source organism: Parasteatoda tepidariorum (assembly GCF_043381705.1). NCBI lineage: Eukaryota > Metazoa > Arthropoda > Arachnida > Araneae > Theridiidae > Parasteatoda > Parasteatoda tepidariorum. Next base: position 16,710,576 of record NC_092215.1, read on the forward strand.
CGTATTCCACAGCTTTTTATGTTCGGTATCTTTATCCTCTTTGTAGTGACTTATAAAACATCAACACTATTTTAGATAATCTAAGTTGAAGTCACAAGAAACAAAAAAAAAAAAAAATCAATAATTTATATTCTTTTTTCAAAAAAATAGTATGCTAAGTAAATAATCAGCTGTTTTGCATTAAATAATTTTAAACAGCTGAATGTTTTTAATTTCTTAACAAGGTTTTATTCTTAGCTAGCAGACAATAATTCTTTAAAAAAAACTTGACTATAATTTGAAAAGGAAACCTAAATTAAAGAAAATCTAAATTAAAGTTCTAAAAAAATTATTAGTATATTAATGAAGAAATAATAAACGTAAAATGGAAAAGAATAAGAATTTTAAAATGTTAAAATTTTATTAAATAGTTGGTAAAATAGTTCTGCGATACACTTCCGGAAATTTCTTTTAAGATTAGGATGATATAGGGTAAACCAACAAATGAAGGAGCATTTCATAGATATTTCTTAGAAATAAGATTTTAAACGTTTTAATTTAGATTGATTGGTAAGAGTAGCTTACTACCTAACAATAGGAAGTCCTTTAACAATGCATTTAGTTATCTGGTCTTTGAGTCTTCTCTGGAAAAAGTTTTGAATTTGTTAGTATCTGTTCAACGCCTTGTTTCTTTGACAAAATTATAAGGTCAGTGTTTGTTGTTATCCGTTTAAACTACAATTAATTGCATATAATAATGCTTTTTCTTTTCATTGTGAAAAAAAGAATTCAAAATATGGTCATTGAAGTTACGTTTTATTTATTTTAAGCATCATAACATAAGCAAGTACTGAGATTAGGGGGTGTTTATTAACTGGATTACAGAACGATGAAAAACCAATGTATAAACAAGTGTTCCTTTACTGGGATTTTTTCAAGTTAATGAAAATAAAAGAAAAATTTTAATTTTCTTGTACCTTTTGTCATATTATAAATCAAAATTATGTTAAAAATAAAAAAAAAAAACTTCTAACCAGTGAAGGAACAGGCATGTTCCTTCACTGAGAATAGATTTCCCAGTGAATGAATAGTATGTGTGAAATATGATTTTACTTGGATAATTAGTAGTTCAGCGACATAGAGGACTCCTAAAATTCAGTTAAATGTTGTATGAATAGTTCCTATAACTATTTCATTTAAATATGCAAATTTAATTGCTAAATTTATTTAAAGAATTATAATAATAATTAATTTATTATTTATCTTTATAAATGTAGTGATTAGTTATTACATCATACCTTAGACTCCTTAATAAACTATGTTTATTAACTAAATATAACAACTAAATATAATAATAAAAGCTTGAATGGAATCTTTGCAGGATTTTGTGCCAATAATTAGCTAAATTATTATCCTATTGCCGTCTTTAATGTCCTAACGGGAACTGGTAGGAAAAATCCATTTAAAGACAATTATCTAGGTGAAAAATGGGTGAAGTTTTTTTAAGGTGACATCCACCGATAACTCAGTGCAATGCGAAGATAATTTCAAAAGGCAAAACTTCCCTTAGAGAATAATATTCGAAATACTGGTTTTAAGAACTTCAGAGAATCTTTAGGAGGGAAGTAGCCCTGGCATCCTTTTATAAAGTGATTGCATTTACAATGCGAATGAAACAAGAGTTGAATACTGCCCTTAAACGGGAAAAATCTGCGGCCTTAAAAATTATAAGGATTTATATTCTAAAGTACCTAGGAAAGAAAAAGTACCTCCATTGGTAGTTTTTCCTTACAGAAGAATTCGTAGAGATATTACAGAATCAGTCCCTGCTACATATTTCATTGGAAAAAGCTATTCATGAAATGAAACGATGACCGCAGCAACATTTTACAAATATATTGCAAATGTTTCTACCCATGGCTAATTAAAAATGCAATCAAATTCCTAATTTTGCTTCTTCTGGATAGGTATAAATCTCATATCAATTTGAAACTGAGCAAGTTTTGTTCCTCAAAACAAATTTTCTGGTTTAGTTTTCTACGTAATTCTTGGAAATCTCGTTAGATCTTGAAAACAAAAGAATTGTAAAACAATATGTCTAGAAAATTTTACATCCATTTTTAAATAAGATTTGAGGCATCAACTGATGAAGTTAAAATGCTTTTATGAAATGCGATATTTTTTCATTCGATGTAGAAAACGTTGACTGTAACAAATGCATGCAAAACAGACACCAAGAGTTAATGAGCAAGACAACTTATCAACAAAACACATGCTTCGAGAGTAACGATGCGCTATTTCTTCAGAAGCTTGAGAAGGAAATCTCACAAGTTATGTTGCAAATTTTTAAAGGAACATTGACAGAAAAGTTTAATCTCCCAAATATCCAATAGCCTGTGCTTTTCTCAATATTGAAGAATTTATTTCAAAAAGAACAATTGTATAATCAAATTTTGGCTCTGAAGCTGAGACAACTAACATTAATAATGAAAGTATCTTGAAAACTGATTTTGAGATAAGTCCTCTTGAGGCATTGTTAGTTGCAAAAACGATTGGTTTCATAAGTAACTACTAGATATAAGTCAATGAGAGATGGGTTTTACTCAAACTTCGAAACTCCTTTTTCTCATTTATTATCCAGTGAGGAATTCTGGAAATGGAACTGGAAAATCAAAAGAAATTTCGAAGATACATTTACATTGGCCAAAAATTTGGAAAAAAGAGGAAGGTTAAATCAAAAGAAAAAGAAATAAATTACTCATGACGAAGAGAAAAAAAATACTTAAAAAGATTTAAAAAAAAGCTTAAAAAATATGAGGAAAAGATTAAACAAAAAAATGATCGAATTATAATAATAATAAAAACATCATCAGATTACACAATGATAAACATTCATAATTTAGAACGGACTATTAAACTGTGAGAAAAAAATGAAAAACATTTTTTTAAAATTATGTATTCAAACATATTTTACTTTCCATTCCATGACTGAAAAAAAAGTAACATTTTCCACATTAACTATGGTTATATGTCGTAATTCCAAGAAAAATCTTGTTTTTAGACATTTGTGTGGCCTATGGATTCCTAACGAGCATCAAACATTATCAAAATTAAGTGTTCATTCTCTGGAAAATTTAGTGTTTATTCACTGGTAAGAACTGTTCCTTCACTTGGTCATCTTACTACTTATTATTTAAACCACCAAAAGCTTAAAACAATATTATGTAAGTTATCTAACTTTTTTTACATAATTTGCATTTAATAACAAATATGTCGAAACCATCATTTAGCTAAAATTACAAATTTTGAAATTTTTATGAATTTTTTTTAAAGGCAAGCTAAGCTTAAGTGTTCCTTCATTGTTTAGTTTACCCTATAAGATGTTGAGAAATTTGCGATGTTGTGAGAGATGTTTAAAAATGTTGACTACGTATTTTTATTAATATTTATAAAATATATATTCAAGAAATTGATAAATATATTATTCCAAATCTATGCATACGTATGTATATTATTGAAATTGTATCAGTTATTGAAAAACAAAATAAAAAAAATAAAAAATAATCACATTAAATAAGCACAATCTGGTGTATTCTATCAGAAGCACGCTTTTTTAAAACTAGACATTTGTTGAATAAAGTGTTTTTTATTCAAAATTCTTTACTAAATTGCAAATAAATTATTAAATGACTAAAAAAGAAACATCGTATTTTATAGTGTGAAAGAAATAAAAATAAAAAGATTAGCAAACGATTATTAGCGAAAAAAATATGAATGAAATTTTACGCTACGCGCGCGAAGTCAAGTTCCTCCCAAGTTTATCACATTTTAATATTAATCGCCCCAATTAGTTATTTCTTTATTGTCGCCAAATTATTTTTTTAAAAATAATTAATTTTAATTTTTCTCAGCTTCTAATAAATAAAAACAGTTGAAACTTTAGATTTTTCAATTGAAAAATATGTAGATTAATATGGTATAAAAAAATTCATACCTTATAATTCAAAATTTTTTCATCCTCAATTTAATTAAATAATAAAAAATAATTAATAATTATTAAAAATTATTTTTTTCATGAAATTATCTTTGGGTAAATGAGTTTTATGAGTGGGTGCAATTTTTTTTGAATTGCTTCATTAGTTTTGAAAATATGACTGAAAACGCAAAAAGCGAAATTAACATTAAGGGGTACGAACTTTGAATCGCTCTCCTGACCAAACTATGGGGACCACATTTCCCAGATTGCGGCTACCCCCTATATTTTGAAGATAAGAAATCCAAATATGTAAAAAAAAATGCATGTTTATTCAGAGAAAGTACGTTTTTGTGTCTGATTTCGTAACTTAATTAATAGTTAGCACTAATTAATTAGCATATTTGAGGTCACCCCCAGGAACCATTAAGATTGACACTTAGTTCGTGAAAATCCGATCAATAGAACGAAAGTTATTCAGGGTGATTCGTTTTTTTTTTTGCGGACTGTACATCGCACAAAAATTATTTCAAGTTACGAAAAAACCGCAAGCTTTAACAAATCAACAAAAGTCAGTTAGGGCATCGAATGCCAGGAACTATCACTCTCATTTTAACTTCAAATAATCTTTACCAAATTTGTAATTTAACGAAGTTTAAAACTACATGTTATCAAGTTTCTTAAAGGTTTTTCAAATTGATCTGATTATTTTAGTTTTAAATGATAATGCTTGCTGTTGTACGTTATTCAAAAATTTTTTCACGTTACGAATCAATTATTGGTAAGTGATATCCAAGCCAAGAAAAAAAAAAGTAGGGCATTTAGACGCTATTCTTACCAATTTTTTGGGGAAAAAAAATTCAAAAAATCAATATATTTTTTTTTAATTTAAAAATACAAGGAACTAAAATAAAATATAATACGCAAGTTATAAATTAAAATTTTAATTTTTTTATGCGTAAAAAATATTTAATTTACCATCAGTTTACTATCTCAAATTATTTCGGGCAAATGAAAAAGTTAAATATTAGTCTTAGTTTATGTTCACATCTTCATAATCGAAAAAAATCATCTGCATTACTTTCACTTTCGCTCGCAAACGCCATTTTTTTATTCCTTTTTCAAAGTAAATTTATCAACCATCGTATATACAATTGTATAAAACACGTCTGCAGTCCCACCAAGAGCAAAACTCCCAAACAAAAATTGGCAAATTTCCAACCACAGCAGATTATTATTATTTTACGTTTTCCTTCACGCCGAATAAAAACATGATGAAACAAAACGTATTGACGAATTCTGCTATGCCCGAGTTTATTCGGGACAATAAATATTTGCAATATATACAAACCCGAGTTAACTCGGAATAATCAGGAAAGATGCCGAGAACTTTCATCTTCATCTTAACTTCGAATACTTTTTACCAAACTTGCATAAAAGATTACATCTTTAACAAAGTTTAAAACTGCTTGTTGTCAAGTTACCCCAAGCTTTGTTAAAAAGATTCGAAACTTATATAAAAAAAGCTCTTTTTTTAATTTTATGTAACCTCTTAAACGATTCAGTTGTTCTATCCGTTCTACATCTAGGTTAATTACAAAAGATTTGATTTCGTTTTAAATTGTTTCTTACCATCCCTTAAGTGCTGCTGTTGCTCAGATTACAAAAGAAGTCAAGATCTTTGAACTGTAAAAATGTTTTTATTAGATTGACAGCCACAAAAAGCCTCATCTTAATGATGTCTGAAAAAACTTTTTATTCCGTAGTTTTTTGAGTGAACTTTACGAACTCAAATCTTAATACACTCGGTTCCGATCACGCGATATAGCGAGATGAAATTCTTCCTTATAGTTTATGCCAATAAAACAGATTGAAAAGTAGCAAGATGCACATTATTATCTAATTATTTTTGAAGAAAATATTATGCTTTCTTATGACATTATTATATTGCTTATTAAAATAAACTTATTGTAAAATTTAAAAACTAAAATGTTTACTAAAATAAGAAAATTTAACTTCATAGATTACCACTCTTCAATGATAGATATTAACCCGTGGTTGTACAGGAGATAGTGAGCTCGCCTTTTAATGAGATGCTCCGGGTTCGAATCTAAGCGATAGCTGCACCCAGCTCGCACCGATCACAGTGGTGACGTAAAATATCCTTAGTGATATACGGAGCATGGGTTAGAGTCCCTTGAAGTCAGGATTAACGTGGGAGGGTTTCGTGGTTTTCATTTCCATGTAACGCAAAAGCGTGTTTTATCAAAATTCCTCCACGAAGGAAATTTTCTCCCACTACTTGATTCATTAGTTCTCTTGTCTTCTGTATTGGGTTCAAAATTACAAGGGTACGGAGTTGAACATTATTAGTCATAAGCTGAAAATTGGGTCGGCTGTTCAACAACGGTTATAAAATATATAATGATAGAAATAGTATAACAACCTAATCTCGGTGAGCGTGTTTATGATAATAGCTTTGTTAAAAATTACACTAGGTTACAATTTTCTTTTGCCTCAGATTTTTTTAAAAACAGATCCTAGATAATTTCATATCACTGATTTTAAATCTGTAATCAGTTTCTGCTTCCAAACAACAGGTTTTATTTTAAAACCGACATTTTTAGTTTATTTTATGCTGAAATGCACAAGTTTAAAGACTTTACATGTAACAGGGAATCGCATAAATGTTGCGACAAACTTTTAGAAGATTCAGGGCCCAGCAACAGGATTAAAATTGCATAGGAACCCGTGCCTGGAAACGTCAACATACGCCGCTAGGACTCCTTCCCTATTATCAACTGTTTGTTAGTGTGCTTCTGAGCAATTCATTGTATGGAAACGTCCCTAGAGGCGTATGAGAATCTTCTCTAGGTTTATGTTCGTATACATTTTTAATCCTGATCATGGGCCCTAACTTCCTCAGAAGCTTACCGGCAGACCTAATTTAACCTAATTTGCCTAACGTAATAAACCAAATTTAACCTAATTTGCCTAACCTAATATACCTAATTTGAAATCTTAACATCTGAATCGGACAATATCAAATATTTGTATAAATGAAATAAAAAATTTGTTCTTCAGTATTATCCATAATATGCTTGTTTACATGCTTGTTAAAGAGCAACGGTTTTGAGTTAATTTTTGATTAATTAATATTTAGTAGCTTGGTACAATTTTAAATTTAATGCACTTTTCTAAATACGCATTTTAAGCAGTAAAAAAGTGAACTTTGGATCTAATGATCAGATTTTCACATTCTAGGATTAAATATCCTATTTATCTAATGCATATGATTTAAAATCAGACACAAAAAGTACTTTCTTTGAATAAACATACCTTTTTCATCAGATTCTCGACCATCAAAATATGGGGTTATTTTATTTTATAACCCTCATTAAATAGCCGACCCAATTTTGATTTTATGACTAACAAATGTTCAATTCCGCTGCCTTGTAATTATGAACCCAAACCAGACGACAAGGGAACAATCTGATGCTCTTGCCTTTACCGTATCTCTCCATTAATAATATTTCCTTTTTCAACAATTGAAAAAAAACTTTAGACAGTTTTGGATTCACCTGATGTTCTTTTAAAACTTACATTGTTCTCTTTTTTTCATGTTAAGAAAATAAAAATTTTAATAAAATTGCAACAAGTTAATTAACATTCGTCATGTCTGAATTTGAATACTACGATAATGAAAAAGTGTGCATACAAAAATGTGATAGTACTTATTAGTTTATTTTATGTGGATATTTTTCTGTTTCTCACCACTTTACCTTTAAAAAAAAGGCACTGTGTGTAAAGATTTTAGATACTAATATTAAAATACACTACCCTACTATAATGGAAGAAACACTTTCAGTTTTTGATATTTTTCTTTAATTTCTAAAGAAATTCTTAGAGGACTATTGTGTAAATTTAGAAGTATTTAATTCATGTGATTTTCATACTTTACAATAAAGTTTAAAGCTTTCAAAGGTTTGGAAGATCTGCAATAAATTACAAAAGAAAACATGTATTTTTGAACACCCTATGCCAGAAAATCAAGCAATAAGCTTGTAACTTGCATCGATTACTTTAGTTGTTATTTGCAATGACTGTATAGAAGTTCGTTGCTCTAACTTAAATATTAAGGCTAATATGATAATTTTTATGAAAAACTATTTTTTTTTGTCTTATGTTTTTTCTGCTATAACTTTAAAAATATTCAGAAAAATTTAACAAAATTTTTGGCTCAATTTAAACTTAATTACAGAATTATTTTTTAAAACTTGAAGAAAAAAAAATGTTACAAAATGTGCAGGATATGAGTATTTAAAATAATTCTTTTGTACTGACATGCGCGGAAAAATTTAAAATAATTTTTTCATAATTTTGCAGTGTTTCGTATTTTTAGAAGCTATTGGAAAAAATCCGATTTAAAAATCATAAAAACGCAAAATGTTTCAAGCAATTTTCGAAGTAGTTTTTGTACTTTTTAAAAGAAAGCTCAAAATAATTAGCGGGTTTTCACAAATTTTAATATGTAGTATTGCAAATTACATTACCCTATAATGACTGGACAGCAAGAACAAAATTAAATAAGTGGGTAACCCCTTATTGTTTTAAACTTTTTTTTTTAAAAGTACAAAAACTGCTTAGAAAATTGCTTGAAACTTTTTACATTTTTAAGATATTTAAATCAAATTTTTTTTATTAGCTGCCAATTACCATTCACTATAAAATTATGAAAAAAAAATTGCAATTTTTTTCCGCGCATGCGCTGTATAAAAGAATTACTTTAAATACTCATATCTTGCTTATTTTTTAAAAAATTTTTTCGAATTTTGAAATAATAATTTCATAATTTATTTCAAATTACCCTAAAAATTTTGTTTAATTTTATTGAAAATTTTTAAAGTTGTAGCAAAGTAAAAAAAAAACAAGAGACAAAATTATTTGTTTTTTGAAATAAATATATTATAATATATATATATATATATATAGTCATAAATATATTACTATTACATAACTTCATAAAATTTACAACAGTTTCAAGTTACAATAATAATCTATACAGTTTCCGGCATAGAATGTTCAGAAATACTTGTTTTTTTTTTTTTGACAATTTATTGTCGGTCCCTAAAACCCCTGAAAGCTTTAAATTATATTGCAAAGTATGAAAAATCGCATGAACCAAACGCTTTTAAATCTAAAAAATAGTCCTTTAATTATTTCGTGAGAAATTCAGAAAAATATCAAAAACCGAAAGTGTGTCTTCCATTATTGTAGGGTTGTGTATATATATTATTTCCATCTAGTTTCCGGTAGAAGAGTATATGGTTGAAAAAAATTTTTTTTTTACATTGAAACACTTGTCCTACCACTTTTTCTTTTTTGAAAAAAAGAAAAGAAACGTAACAATGAAGTTACTTTAGTTAAAAATGAGTTGATTATTTGCCGACGAACAATTGTACATTTAAACGAAAAGCTGATGAAAGCATTGTTGTATGCAAAACCATTTACTGTATACAGAATACATAAGTTTAGCGGTTTTAACAAACCTCACATCTGAACGTCATGTTTAAAATGCGTATTTCTTTATGCGGTATTTTCTAAGAGTTCGTGATATATAATTTAAATACGTTTGAGGTTTACTCCATGTTTCGTGGTTGCGTTTGCTTCCAAAACATAAATTCAAATAACTAATAGTTTTTATAATGTATTGGAATTCTTATGTTTATTGATATTCTTAAACTTGATTAGTAGAGCTCGAATTTTGATGACCTAAAAAATCTCAACTAATGCCCTTAAAAATGCCCTTAAAAAGTGCAAAAAATGCCCTTAAAAATGCTCTAAAAATGCGAAAATTGCGCTAAAAAAGCCTTATGACTTGACTTAAATAAAGTAAAAATACCGAACTAAAACAATGTTTTTCTCTTTAAAATTATGAGTCATTTCAAAAAATATAAAGCAATGCAATACTTGTTCTACGTTCATTAAACTTTGAAAAATATGTTTTATATCCTAAAATAACAAAAAAAGGAAAATATATTGACACCAAAACATTTTCATTTTGTATAGAAACTTTAATGAATATAACAACTCACATCTTATAATATTACTAAATATCAGAATTACATTGGATTATTAAATGCTTTTTGATATTTTGAAATGTAAGCGAGAGTTTTATACCTGGAGAAGCTTCTTTCAACGTTTACTGATGTTAATGCGTGCGTACTTGAAAAAGACGGTCTCACTTACTGACAATTCTTCTTCAATTTGAAAGTTGTTGCTTCACCTGTTGGTATCCTAGAGATTTTCTTCATTGTTTGGAAGCCAGTGTTCTTCTCCAAAACTTTGTTCAATTTATCTGCTACACTTTGTTCTATTTTTCCCCTTGCATTTTGCAACACTCGACTCACTACATCAATATAATTTATTGTATCGCAAAGTTCCAATTCTTGTTTCTCCAAGCTTGTAATTGTCGAGGACACAATAGCAAAGTTAGACTTGATAAATGCAAAGTTTCCTTCGATTTTATCAGAGGTCAACACGTTTTGCGCTATCTTAATTGATGCATCATCTTCTGAATCAAAACTACTGACGATAGACTTCACTATCTTAAAATTTTCCCTGTAGTATAAGCATGCATCCAACCAGGTACCCCATCGTGTGATTACTGGTTTAGGGGGCAAAGCTGACAAGGAGCAAATGTTTTGAAACATTCTTTGAGAGTTACAATATGAAATGTAAAATTATAAGACAAATCTTGCATTTCATGTGATAAAAATACCCTAAAAAATGATAAAAATTGGAAAAAATTAACAAAAACCTTAAAAAATGCTTTAAAATGCAAAATACGCCCCAAAATTTAAAAAAAAAATTCCCTATAAATCTAAAAAAGTGATCGAAAAGACAAAAAATGTCCAAAAATGCGAAAAATGCAAAAAAATGAAATGTAAATGTCATCAAAATCCGGGCCTTATTGATTAGACTTCAAAGTTTAGCTTAAGACTTTACATCCAATCATTGTTCAAAGTCTAGTTATTTGCACTATGAGCTGACATTCAAGATACTAAATAAACTTTACGCGATTTTTTTTAAATTAATACAAATCAATACTTCTATAATCTTGATATTTACTTATCTAACTACAAATATAAAACAATATTGCTTTAAAAAATAAAGCTTTTATCGTAGTTATTGCCTACTAATATTGTTATGATAACTTCATAATTCATTTTCAAAATTTACTTTCGGGCCGGGATAGCCTGGTCGGTAAGGCGCTGGGCCCATGTCCGAGAGTTCGTAGGTTAGAACCTTACAGACGGAAGACTCTCCGTGTAGTAAAATGGTGACTGATGCACGTTAAATCTGTCGAGTCGCAAAGTCCTCTATGTTCCCATAACAAATCAATAACTCTGGGGGTACTGAATTGGAGATAGATCGTTCTCTGATTCAGGTCAAGATTACGACCTGTGGATGAATGAATGGATGTATGAATGGGTCCGCCCTATGAACGGGCGTGATGTATAAGTGTGGAAGAAGTCGAATTCTTGGCCATAGATGGCGCCACAGGAAAACAAGTACAATCGCACCCCTCTGCTTTAACTGGCATACGTCAACAACAAAATTTACTTTCTCAAGCATAAAGTTTTTAATGATTTAGGTGCAAGCAGATATTATTTAAGCCCCATAGCTTTCATAATAACGAAACTTTAGAACATTTTTCTAATATTATTCGAAATTTTACTTCACCAAAAGTACAAAAAAAGATCGTGTTATGGCGTTATAGATAGTTTATCATAATTTCCCTTGTGGAATTGAATCTTATGTGGACAAAATATTGCAATTCAATTCATATTAAATATTCTACGACAGAATCACATTTGAACAAAATGTTTGTAATTAAGGGTCATAATTTTATTGAGACAAAATATTGTGAGACAGAATCACATTTGAACAAAATGTTCATAATTAAGGGTCATAATTTTATTTAGACAAAATATTCTGAGACAGAATCATATTTGGACAGAATGTTCATAATTAAGGGTCATAATTTTATTCAGACAAAATAATGTGGGACAGAATCTTAGGCATACAAAATATCGTGTGCACAATATCGTATCAATTTCATTCCAATAAAAATATTAAGACAGAATTTTATTGAAAAGAAATATCACGGAACACAATTTCATTTGGAAAAAAGTATTGTGAGACAAAATATAACGCGAATAAAATATCGTGGAACATAACTTCATTCGAAAAAAAAATTGTGAGAAAGACTCTTACTCGGACAAAATATCGTGGTACACAATTTCAACTTAAAAAAATATTGTGAGACAGAATCTCAAGTCAACGAATTATTGACTGAGAAAAAATCTTATTGGAAAAATAATTACAATATTTGACAGTTGTAACTACTTATATTTGCAAAACTTTTCATAGAAAACAAATAATGGGTAAGTAAACCCTAAACGGATAACGCATCCACAGATAATTAGGAGTTGGCGTTATTTTAGATACACAGACATCTGATTCAAAATATGCTTAAATGTTCTTAATATATAAAAACAAATTACGTCTATTTATTTCTTTTATATGAAATCATCGCAAACATATTCTTTGAATCACGCATTATGTTAAGAAATGCAGTTATTTCTAAACAAACAAAATGTCCTTTCATTTTATTTCGTTTCCCACGAAAAAAATAAACACTTTTATTTTCTGATGAAACATTCTCTAATTAAATGTTTACTTTACTAAAAAGTTCGCAGCTTAATCTTAACATGGCATGGCATATCTTCGATAGTTTGCTGATGATTTTTATTTTAGTAATTAGTAACGAACAGATAAATGAAATTACACAACATTCCTTTATTTTCGTAATTTAATTATGTATCAAAAATTCTCTTGATAGAAAGTGAGAAATAAGTGTTGACAAATTGTTAAGTGTGTTAAACTTTTACAAGAGAACCAACTGTTATTCACTAGATTTGATGATTTTTGATGCAATAGATTTTTGCTTATTTTGACGAATGAATAAAAAAAAAAAAGAAAAAAAGCACCTTAACAACTTGATATCTACTAATCGAATCGTTATGCACTAAGATCTAAAGAGGTGGAGGGGATAACCTTAAATATTCTATTTTCTTGTGCAGACGATATTGTAAGTTTTAAAATCAAACTTAAAAACGTACTTTCTCTGAATAAACATCCTCTTGTAGATGTATTTGGACTTGAAAATGTTGTAAGTAGCCACAATCTGGAAAATGCAATTGTAATGGCGTAAGCAGGAAGAGCGCACAATTTCATTTAATTTAAATTCTTTTTAAATCTAGTATTGATAAATTATAAAAAATAAAATAAAATATGACATTTAAAATGTGTGTATACTTTAATAACATAATATATTCCATTTTGTTGTTGTTGTTGTAGTTCATTTACGTCGCACTAGAGCTGCACAATGGGCTATTGGCGACGGTCTGGGAAACATCCCTGAGGATGATTCGAAGAGATGCCATCACAATTTTGATCCTCTGCAGAGGGGATGGCTCCCCCGCTTCGGTAGCCCGACGACCTGCGCGCGAAGTCGAGCACTTTAAGGTAGAACAGTTTAACGAGGACCAATACTGCACACCCTCGGTCCCTACGCAGACTGATCCATATCCTATTTTGTAAAACAATGAATGAGCAAAGTTTAAGTTCCAATATAAAAGCAAATTACGAATTTACTTCATAAAATCTTTTTTTCTTCTTCAATATATTACACAGCAATCAAGTGCGTTGTTGTGATACTGCCTATAAAAATGTTTAAAAAAATAGCGAAAATCGTTTTCTAAAAATTATTGCTGATAAATAACAATAATTAAACCAGCAGTCCACATAGGCCTCAATGAAGCTACCTTAAAGTAATATTAATTCTAAATATTTAGACAATGATAAAAATAAAACTAATACATTTTGTTGGAATTCTCAACAATATGATTATTCTTAACAAAGAATATTCTTAACAAAGTCTTACAGATATCAGCAGTAATAAATTATTTGAAGTGCTTCTCAATTAACAGTTCATTTTCGGTTCTAACAGAATCCCATATAATTAGATTTTTATCAGGACATTGCTTTGTATATTTAGATCTTCTTCGTCAATTTGGATGTTATAAATTTACATCTAATGTTATCCAATTATTTGTGTATATTTTGCTTCCTTTCCAGGAAATTCTAAATGAATATCATTCGACACGGCTTTTTATTCTGAATGACTGCGATCCAATTTGCAGTTAATTACAGGGTTGACTGTATACACAACTTTAATAATGCTCTGAATGACAGCAGGAATTACGCCTTCTTATCTAATTCTGTCTTTAAGAAAGTATAAGCATATTTTTATTCCTTACATTTGTTTTCATTGTGAAAATAAACAAGAATTTTCTCGTAAACGATATGATTAGGACTCGACTAACAGAAATTTTGGCTCAAAATTAGCAATAATTTAGGGGACCCTTATTCAAACTCATTAATCCTTTGTAGGGGCGTTTTTTTTCTAATGTTGTTTTGTTAAAATAATTTCAGGGTTGAGAATAGTTTATAAAAATAAATTTATTTAACTTATTGCCTAAAATTAATTTGATTTTGAGGCTATTATTGGAGGGAGTTTTAAAATTTTAAGTACTGTAAAAAACTAACCATAAATGTGAATTTCTGTGAAATAAATTTTTTTTAAAATTTTTTTTATAACCGTCGTTGAACAGCCGACTCAATTTATGGGTTTACGACCACTAATGTTCAACTCCATAGCATTGCAATTTTAAAATCAACACAGAAGACAAGGAAACTGCTGGATCAAGTATTGGGAGAAAATGTTTACCTTTGTGGATGACTTTCTGATTGAACTAACCCGCATTTGCGTTACATGGAGAGGAAGACCACGAGAAGCTCCCACGGTTAGCCTGACGGCAAGGGGACTCTAACCCATGATCCGTCTACCACTGAGGATATTTCATGTCAGCACTGTGGTCTGTGCAAGCCGGATGCGGAATTCCTATCGATCAGCCGTCGCCGGGATCGAACCCCGGTTCACCTCATTGGAAGGCGAACGTTCTATCCCCTGAGCCATCGCGGGTCTGTGAAATTAATTTATAGATTCTATGTTTCTAACTATGAATAAAGTCGAAAAGTGATCATACGCATAGAACACAAGAAAAAATAACTTCCCAATGCTGGCCTCCTTTCCTGACCCTACACAAACCTATACTGTTACCAAAATCTATGTAATCAAAAAACTTGATTGGTATTCTTTTTTTTGAGCATTTTCTGCAATTATCAATAGATGGCTTCATATATAATGGGAGGGGGGGGGAAGCAAAAATCGTAATTTTAAAATTTATACAGTTGGTGGTAAGTATACTTGGTGAGTATACTTGGTGAGTATACTTGGTAAGTATACGATGGCCTTATAAAGATTTAAGTCAAGACAAATAAATTATGCTCAACAGAATATTTTAAGCTCATTTTATATTAAATCTAATTGTATTTTTGCTGCTTTATTTTATTGCATTAATCTCTACAATCTTATGAATATTGGTTCAATATTCAACCAGAATATCGTACAAACTTGTTGCAACCGTAATATGATGTTAAACGGAACCATTTTCCACTTCAAGTTAAACAGTATAATTAAGTTCAAGAATAGGTAATTTTCAAGATAATATCGTTTAATTTGGTACCATATTAAGGTTGAAGAAAGTTTGAACTATATTATGGTGCAACATTTTCCAAAACTTTCAGCGGTGTATCAATCAATTTTGATTTTTTTTCTTATTTTTTGTATTTAACCGATTTTATTTAAATACAAAGTTTGAACGAAATCAGTTAAATAGTAACTGATGCCGCCGAAGATACCCCGCGTAGTAAATGGTGACTGATGCACGTTAAATCCGTTGAGTCACAAAGTCCTCCATGTTCCCATAACAAATCAATACCTCTGGGGGCACTGATCCAGGAGTTTCCTTGTCTTCTGGATTGGTTCAAAAGTACAAGACTACGGAGTTGAACATTAGTAGTCATAAATCCAAAAATCGGGTCGGCTGCTCAACGACGGTTATAAAAAAAAGTCAACGCAAGAGCTGGGTGGCTCAGGAGATAGAACTCTCGTCTCCCAATGAGGTACGCTGGGTTCGAATGTCAGGGATGGCTGGTCGATACGAATTCCGCACCCCGTTCGCCTTACCACAGTGTTGATGAAAAATGTTTTCAGTGGTAAACAGATCATGGGTTCGAGTCCCCTTGCCATCAGACTAACCATAGGAGAGTTTCGTGGTTTTCCTCTCCTGTTTAACGTAGCTGTGGGTCAGCTCCATCAAGAAGTCCACCACGACCGCAAAATTTCTCCTAATACTTGATCCTGAATTTCTGTTATCTTCTGGATTGGGTTCAAAATTACAAGGCTGTGGAGTTGAACATTGGTAGTCGTAATTCATAGAATTATGTCGGCTGTTTAATGACGAATATAAAAAAAAGTAAACTCAAAGTACGTTCTTGCTAAAATACATTATTCACAATATATGTTAAAAATTGATTGTCGTTGGTGATCCCAGCGTGATGTTGCTATTATTATTACGACTTGGTGGTCCGAAATAACTTGGATACGAGTTTTTCAGGCGCATGGATTGGGCACGGTGGACTAGCCTGATGGCCACCCCGTTCTCCAGATTTATCCACTTTCGATTTCTTCTCATGGGGACATCATTTACGAGACTCCTGTTGACTCACTGGTGAACCTTGTAGCAGGACGATCTGGTGCGATTGCAAGAATGCGCAAAATGTCGCCACTTTTAACTTTTTTAAAATTCCTTCAACGACGCTACCAAGCATGCATCAGTGTTGGTGATCACAATTTCGAATATTTATTGTGTATACTGTATTGCCTTACTGAAGCACTTTGAGTTGCATTTCCTTTTTGGGTCATTTTCTGAGTTCATGCCTTACGACGATCCAACATTTTTATACAGAAAATACATGTTTCAGTATCATCAACCACCTCTTCATGTTTTTTCCACAATAATGTCGTATCACCCTCTATATCCTTCAAGAAAGGAAATTTAAGACATTGTTTTAAATTTCCTTTCTCAGATATATGTAGATCAAATAAGTAATTTAGTAATACACAGCGCAAAATAAAAGATCACACTCAGCAACTTTTAATCTAATGATCGGGTCTTTTATATGAAGGTCGTGCTTCAAAATTTGATTTCTCAGGAACCATTCAACCGATATTTCGCTCACATTTTACATTTTGTCATGCAAAACTACATTCTTTAAAATGATGTAAAAAATCGTATACCTTACAATTCAAAATGTTTTCGATTATTAGTAAGTGAAATAATAAAAAATAATAAAAATTGACTAAACGTTATTTTTTGCAGGGAATTATCTTTGTATAAATGAATTTTATAATTGTACGCAAAAATGTTTAAATTCGCTAAAAAAGTTCACGAAATATATAGTATTTTAAAATTAAAGTTTAGGGGTCCAACTTCGGACCGCTCTCTTGCCCGAACTATTGGGACCCTATTTTCTAAATTGCAACAATCTCATATATTTTGCAAGTCAAGAATCCAAATCGGTCGAAAAGAGAAGTATGCTTATTCAGAGAAAGTTCATTTTTGTGTCTGATTTCGTGACTTAAAATATCGTCTACACTCATTAATTAGCATATTTGAACCATTAAGATAGAGTCCTAGAACGTGAAGATCCAATCATTAGATATAAAGTTATTCAACAGCGTGAGATATGGTGTTTAAGGTGGTGTAAAATGTGAAAAAACCCGATTTTTAAATAAACGCATTTAAAGACTTAAAATCACTAGTCTATCCACTGTTATTACCTTACACAAAATCTTTATAAATGATTGGAGTAAAAACAAAAGTAAAATATTTTTAGAAAGCTAAGTTTACAGGAATTTTATATTTAATATAAACACAATTTCGAAAATTTTGATCAAAATCATGTTTTTGCTTTAGTCAGATACCTGCGTTATTCCAAGTAACCTTGTATTTTTGTTGTTGATGTTGTTGTAGCTCATTTACGTCGTACTAGAGCAGCACAATGGCGGCGGTTTGGGAAACATCCCTAAGAATGATCTTAAGACATGACATCACAATTTTGATCCTCTGCAGAGGGGATGGCACCCCCGCTTTGGTAGCCCGACGACCTGCAAGCAAAGTCGACCACATTACGGTAGAAGAGTTTAACGCAGACCAATACCACCCACCCTCGGTCCCTTCGCAGACAGATCCAAGTGGTCACCACCCGCACACTGACCGCAGTCAGTGAGGCTTGACTTCGGTGATTTGCTGGGAACCGTGTCTTAACAATAAATCCTCGTATTTCTGATATTTAAATATTTTTAACATTTGAAAATTTATGACTTACTCTAATTTGATCTAAACTCACTTTATCTATTCTTTAAATTATTTATGAAACGGAAGAAAATTTGCCAGGAAGGATTTTTCCCGCGGTATAGCGTTCTCTTAAGTTAAACCTACTCTTTCTTTTTCTTAAAAGTCAATCAAATGTTTAATTGGTGAAAAATTCATCTTTTAGAATGATGAATAATTTATATAATGAACATTATAATTGAATTGTTAACCACGTTATCAATTAAAAATAATTATCCATGAAATATCTTATTATGAGAGACAAATAACAGAAAGAATCTTAATTTTCTTTTGTACAACATGCGTGTCTAAGTAGGTTGTTTGAGAGTAATTTATGGAAGATCGTTCCATCTTCAAGACATTGAAGCAATCTATCAATTCTTTTGTTGTTTTACAGCTAGTTTTGATATACGATTCCCATTAATGATCGAGTACGTGCCTTTGAATAAGGATTGGTTAATCTTTAGAAAAATAGTCTAGTTTCAGATATAATATAAAAACTAGAAATAGTTCAATTGCCAGTTTTATGGATAGTTTGAGATATCATTTGAACAAATATCATTGAGAAAACCTTTTAAATCATTTTTATGGGCTGAAAAAAAGGTTAAGGGATATAAAGTAGATGTTTAGTTTCTGTGAAGTTATTGAATTAGGTGTTTTAGAAAAAACCAAAGACTGTTATTTATATCTCATCTAATATTTTTATCAATAACTCTCTCTTACAATACGAGGTAATTATCATAAGGATAAAATTCGAGAATTGTTTTTACTTTCTGGATTAAATGCGAATTATTACAAAGCAAGAAATCCGAAAAGAAAATATTACTAACATCCATATAAAGTATTTAAGCATAAGTGTTGTTTTATATATCTATCTATTTATATATCTATATGTTTTTTATATCTATTTATATATCTTAAATAATGGTAAAAATGCAATTTTTATTGAGAAATATGTAGTTTAGAAGAAAGTAAAGTCATAAATGCGATAAAATATTATTTAAAAAAAATTCAGGTTATTATTGCATAAATATTACATTAAGAATGGAAATTTTTTTTTTTTTTTATTATTTTTTGCATAGCGTAGGATGTTTTTATAGTTTATTTCCTCAAATTTTTGGACATGAAACAAAATCCACTCGTCTTAAATACTATGAGACATGCTACAAAACTGTTCATCATTAAATAAAGTAAGACAATGGAAGAAACATTAACATATATCATAGACACAAGGTTTAAAATAACACGTTGTTTTAAATTTAAAAAAAACTATTTATTTCCAAATTACAGGACAATAAAAAATGAATAAATGAGGAAATGAATAAATTACTAATATAGGATGTTTTTACAGTTGATTTCTCACATTTTACACATGAAACGAATCCACTCGACTCAAATTATAAAGGATTTATATGCTACAAAATTGGTTGTCATTACATAAAGTAAGATAATGGAAGAAAAACTAACATATATCATAGACATAAGATTTAAAACAACACGTTTCTTTAAATTAAAAAAGATAAAATAAAACTATTAATTCTGAATAGCAGGGCAGTTGAAAATGAATAAATGAGGAGATGAATAAAATGACTAATACAGGATGTTTTTACAGTTGATTTCTCACATTTTACACATGAAACAAATCCACTCGACTCAAATTATAAAGGATTTATATGCTACAAAACTGGTTGTCATTACATAAAGAAAGACAATGGAAAAAAACTAACATATATCATAGACATAAGATTTAAAATAACACGTTTCTTTAAATTAAAAAAGATAAAAATAAAACTATTAATTCTGAATAGCAGAGCAGTTAAAAATGAATAAATGAGGAGATGAATAAACGAATAATATAGGTTGTTTTTACAAGTTGATTTCTCACATTTTACACACGAAACAAATCCACTCAACTCAAATTATAAAGGATTTATATGCTACAAAACTGGTCGTCATTACATAAAGCAAGACAATGGAATAACATATATTTTAAACACAGGGTTTAAAATAACACGCTGTTTTAAATTAAAGTAATTTTAACTGTAAATTCCGAATTTCAGTATAATAAAAAATAATTAAATGGAATAAATAAATAAAAATAATAACTAATATTTCAGATACAAGAAAATTTCACAATTACAAATACAAGATTTTAAATTAGCAAGATTTTTCACATTATAAAATTTAAAGTGTAAAGTCTGAATTATTGCAAAGTAAAAATCTAAAAGAGAAAATTGCAAACAGTAAAACTCAAAAAGAAAGTAATTATTTTTTCTTCGGCTTACGCATTATACTTGAAAAATAAGATTTCATTGTATGAATATTCGAATTCAATCAATTAATATGTTAAGAAGAAAATAATTCAAAATAACTGTCATGCAAGAAGTAACATTTAATGGTTCAAATTGCTACACCATTTTGTATATTGCTAGTTTTTTTTCTGAAATGCATGACAGAATTTATTCGTACAAAAAAATTATATTAATAGACAAAAGTATTATGTATTTCTCACAAAATTTCTAATATTCTTAAATCATTACTGCATTAAAAAAATAGAAATTTAAAATGGGTCCAAGGTCTAACACTGTCTTAATATTTTATAATATCTAAGCACCAAACGTGAATACATAAAATAATTTTATTAATATTCATAAGAAACACGTGTAAGATTATAATGTCTGATTGTTCCTCTGACGTGGAATCACCTGCTTTGAATTAAAAAACAAAACTGAAACGATAAATTCCCAACTATATATTACAAAGCAAGAAGATCGAAAAGAAAAAGTAACTAACATTTAGTGTATATTCAATATCATATTAATAGCGAAAAACTCAACATTATTATGAATATGTTACTATAAGTCTGTAAATTGGTAAAATTTCATTCATTACTTTAAATTATCTATGTTTTGCGATTTTCTTTATCATTTCTTTCTTCATTTTTTAAAGATATGATTATTATCTCTTTGAAGAAGTAGCGTTTAAAATTATCTACTTTATTTACTACTTTTTTCTCCTTTATGCATATGAAGTGAAATTATTATATACGACTTTCAGATCATTATTTATAACTACACATTCTTTACATTTTTGTATAAAAAGGCAGAAGTAAATTGTAAGTTAATATCAATATATTAATTAAAAACATTTTCTAGTTCTAAAAATAATAAACTATATGAGTTACTTTTGATTTGATTTTGCTCAATTTTGCTCAATTTTGATTTGATTTTGCTTTTGATGGTATTTGCTCGCGCAATATTGGTACGCAATATTTTATAATTTTAAAACCGTCTTAGAACCGCCGACCCAATTTTGGGTTTATGACTTCAATGTTTAACTCCTGGCCTTGAAACTTTAAACCCAATCCAGAAGACAAGGGAATTCCTGGATTAAGTACTGGGAAATATGTGCCTTCGTGGAAGACTTTTTGATGGAACTAACCCGCATTTTCGTTACTTGGGGAAGAAAACCTCCAAAAACCTCCCATGGTTAACCTAACTGCCCATGTTCCGTCTAAAACTGAGAATATTTTACGTCAGCACTGTGCTGGGTGATCTACTGAGAACTGTGACTTATCAGTTCACTGTGGAATATTTTAACTTTGAGATAGTTCTCTATAAATTATGATACTTAAGCCGCTCTAGAGACAAAGAAGATTGGTATTTCATTGCAGAACCTCCATTTTATAAACATAAAATCGCTTATTTAAAGATTATTATAAATCTGAGTCTTTGCTCTTGGTCTTTAAATTATTTTTTTTCATTTATTAAAATGAATAAAAAATGTATAAAAGAACCTATGCAGGGGGCATTGTTCTGCTACCGAACACTGTGAAGCTTAGAGGTAACGGGTTCAATTTCCGATTAGAATTTATTTCCTCTTTATGTTTTTTTCTCTGAAAAATTCCGATAGTTATCTGTTAATTTGAATACGGTTTCTAAGCATTTTCATTTTGTATTGAGCACACAAAAAAGCAAATTTATTGAGGCAGAAAGGCGCAAGTTCGTGCTCCAAAATCTTTGAAGATCTATAGTGAACAATTTGAACGACTGATCAGTCAAACTAGAGAATTAACGAGTTTGAATCTCATAGAAATCTGGAAATATCTGTGAGCTTTCATTTCCAAAGTTGTGCTATTATTTTTCTTTTTTACAAAGAGATTAGAAGCCGCTCGTGTCCCGCAGTGGACTGATCGTTAAGACACGGTTCCCAGCAGATCACCGAAGTCAAGCATCACTGGTTGCGGTCAGTGTGCGGGTGGGTGACCACTTGGATCAGTCTGCGTAGGGACCGAGGGTGTGCGGTATTGGTCCTCGTTAAACTGTGCTACCGTAAAGTGCTCGACTTCGCGTGCAGGTCGTCGGGCTACCGAAGCGGGGGTGCCATCCCCTCCGCAGAAGATCAAAATTATGATGGCATGTCTTCGGATCATCCTCCGGGATGTTTCCCAGACCGTCGCCAATAGCCCATTGTGCAGCTCTAGTGCGACGTAAATTAACAACAACAACAACAACAGAAGCCGCTTGTTTATAAGCAGCCCGCAAACGTGTCTAGGCACAAGCCCTCAATGAATTAAAGGGCCTCTTTGACGGAGCAATTTCGTTGATCCGCCTAATACTTTATAGCATGGAGGTAGCGCGTTCTAATTCCGTATTAACTCTGAATGTAGCTTTGTGTTGTTTGTCTCTAATTTGAGCTATCAGTTCTTTACCTTCATAAAGGCTCATAAGACGGCTTGGTAAAGACGACACAAGCCTGCATATGTATATGTAACAATAAATAAAATTAAATAGATTAATCACTTTAAAGAGCCTCTCTGATTGTCTAACTCTCTGTAGCGTGAAGGTAGCGGGTTCTATTCCCGCTGTAATCCCGGATGTATCTTTATGATCTTCTCTAACTTATGCTAGGGTCCCGCAGTGGACTGATCGTTAAGACACGGTTCCCAGTAGATCACCGAAGTCAAGCATCACTGGCTTCTGTCAGTGTGCGGGTGGTTGACCACTTGATCAGTCTGCGTAGGGACCGAGGGTGTGCGGTATGGGTCCTCGTTAAACTGTTCTACTGTAAAGTGCTCGACTTCGCGTGAAGGTCGTCGGGCTACCGAAGCAGGGGTGTCATCCCCTCTGCGGAGGATCAAAATTGTGATGGCATGTCTTCGGATCATCCTCAGGGATGTCTCCCAGACAGTCGCCAAAAGCCCATTGTGCAGCTCTAGTGCGACGTAAATGAACTACAACTACAACAGCTTGTGCTAGGGGTTCTTCAACTTGACAAGGGCTTATAAGCAGTACTTTTGTTTTACGGCGTGGGTTACTTTTTTGGGTTTACGGCTACTAATATTCAACTCCGTAGCCTTGAAATTTTGATCTCAATCCAGAAGACAAGGAAACTCCCGGATCTAGTATTTGGAGAAAATTTTTACCTCTGGGGAGGACTTTCTGATGGAACTAATCCGCATTTGCGTTACAAGGAGAGGAAAACCATGAAAGTCTCCCGTGGTTAGCCTGACGGCTAGGGGACTCTAACCCATGATCCGTTTACCACTGAAGATATTTTACGTCAGCACTGTGGTCGGTGCAAGCCGGATGCGGAATTCGTATCAACCAGCCATCGCTAGGATTCGAATCCGGTTCACCTCATTGGAAGGCAAGCACTCTATCCCCTGAGCCATCACGATTCATAAGCTGTATTTTATTTTATTTTACATCCGTCGTTGAACAACCGATCCGTTGTTGAGCCGATCTAATTTTTGTGTTTACGACTACATTATGTTGTAATGTTGAACCAATTCAGAAGACAAGGAAACTCCTGGATCAGTACCCCCAGAGATATTGATTTGTTATGGGAACATGGAGGGCTTTGCGACTCGACAGATTTAACGTGCATCAGTCACCATTTACAACATTGGGAGTTTTCGGTCGGCGGGGATCGAACCCACGAACTCTTGAACATGGGCCCAGTGCCCTACCAACCAGGCATATGCTGTATTTTGTAATGAGCAAACAAACCTGTATGTGTAACAAAAAAAATGCAAATAAACCGATATCAAGGACCTCTCTGACTGCCAAACATTGTGTGTAGCATGGAGGCAGCGGGTTCGAATCCCGCTCTTACCCTGGAGATGTATCGTCCTGCTATCTTTCTCTGAATTGTGCTATCTGTCCTTCTACTTGACGAAAGCTTACAAGCCTTAAATGAACACACAATCCTGCAAATGAATGTTGTATAAACCAATAAAACAATACCAAGTTGAGCGCCAAAAGGTTAGTGATTAGAACAAATCTTTTTATAATAAATTGTTATTTTATTTTTTAATTTAATTTCATTTCCTAATTTAATTAAAATTTATATTTATACAATATAGATATGCGTAATACAATAACCAGTTATTAAGTATAAATAAGTGAAGCCAACAAAATAAATAATATGTATTGAATAAAACAATAATCAGCCATTAAAACATAAAAAATAACTTTTTTTTAATCATTGATATCTACTTGAGTGACCACAAATTTAGAAATTAAAACAAATCTTATTTTCATAATAAATAAATTTCTACCAAACATATTTAATGTATGATAAGCCAATGAATAATAAAGTATTTAGTCATTACATTAAAATAAATACAACGAACAATATGAATAATGTAAATCGAATAAAATAATAATCAATCATTAAGCAAACAATAACTTTTTTTTGCTATCATTGATTGCAATCTGAGTGTCGAAAATATAGAGATTAGAAGAGATATTACTATATTGCTTTGTTTTACTCGCTTTTTTAATTTTTTTAAAATTTCAGTATCAATTTTCATTCAAATATTCATACACAGGTGAACAATACAATAATGACTCATTGAATATAAAAAATAAAACAGTATAATTAATGTAAATTGAATAAAACGATAATTAATCATTAAACCACTAATAATAATCTTAATAATAATAAATAAAATAAGCAATATAAATTGAATAAAGCAATAAACAATCATTAAATCAATAAATTACTATTTTTTTCTACTATTGAAAACCTAGTGCTATTATTTTACATCTTTTCATGAATTTCAATTCCTTCTTTTATACAAAATTACATACATATTATATAAAAATCAAATTTTTTTTTATTTTCTACTTTACTTTTGTAAAATGTTTAGTTATTCAAATTTATTTTACTCCATTGCCTTGTAAATTATAATTTTATCTCAACACCCAGCTTTAGTTAAATAATAAATAAAATAATCACACTTTATCTTATAATAACCGAAATAAAAGAAAGATAATGCTGTGAAATTAGCTCGTTTAAAGAACAATTTAATTTCACGCCCTTAAATATAAACTATATTTAAAGTTTCGAAAGCAAGTGTTTTTCGACACACGGTTTTTCATTCATTAAATGAAATCATTAATATTCATTCGCCTTTCGCAGTTCATCAGCTTTTACTCTACACGCGGATCATTCAACCAAAGTTTAAATGAGATCATAAAAAAATTCTTCCCATTCATAAAGTTTCTTCTCATTTACTCCAGCGATAAATCGCCAAGAAATAAAATCAACAAATATCAATTCTCTAACTTTAATTAACTTTCGAAGAAAGTTTCTTAAACTATCGTCTGTAAGTCAAAATTAAAAATCGTTTTAAAACCGTATCGTGTTTTTGGATGCAGAGGAGAATTATTTTTTTTATTTTATCGTCTGCTTTCAGTTGGCTGACTTGGCTAGTTACGCGTTCAAAGTTGGGCGCCAATGCCGCTAAAGTAAAAGAATGAAGGATGCTGAGAACTATTCTCTTTTGAGAATGAGTGAAAGTGAACGGGCAGTTCGGCAATAGAGCTTACAGTTGTGGTTCGTTCTCTGTAGCATGTAGTGGGGTGATTGCGGACTTAATAAGTGGGGCAATTTTTGTTAAAATATAAACATTATTTTTGGATTTATTTTTGAAGGATATGTGCTAATGAAAATATAGAAATATTTAATAATGTGGACTCTAGTCATTTCGAATTTGGCTTTTTGTTTTTATTTTCCATTACTTGTTCAAAGCGCATCGGATTCATCAGGTAGGTTTTCATTCCATTTTTCATAAAAAGCTTATTTTTTAAATGTATTTTTAAATTTTATTTTAATAAGAATGATTTGCATGTATTTTTTTTTTGATGAATAAAAATAATTACAATAATATTGATGTCATTTTATGGAAATATTATTTTATCGTTTGCAGATATTTTTTTAATTCTTTACGAAATTTCGCTACTTTTAATGAAATTTTTAGACTTTTATTTTAAAAACTGTGAAGATTTTAATGTAGTAAACGATCTAAAGTTTAAAGATTTATTTGTAAAGATACTGCTGGATGCATTTTTATTCCAATTTAATGTAAGATGTGCTAACTTATTTTATTTTTTAAAAATATTAGAATCAATTTAACAATACAAGCATACGATTTTCTTCAAAATGTGAAATAATTTGAAACTAATTTATAAAATTTAAGTGTAAAATTATCTGTTTCAATTTTTTTTCAATAGTAAGGTAATTACTTTAAAAGAACATTTCTTGTATATCAAAAAATTCTTTCATTGTTTAGAGACTTTAAATATTTTATCAGAGTATATTTCTGATTAAAATGAATTGTGTATTTTGCTTTAAATATGTTTTTTTTAAAAGAAAAAAATGAGTATACCATATTTTAATTACCCAATGTGTGTTATGTATAAATAATAGAATTTTTCTATTTTCGTCATTTATAATAAAGTAAAATTTCGCATTCATAAAACTGTTTAATGTTTTATCATTCTATAATATTATTTAATTGTTTAAAACCTTAAAAAATTAAATAAAAATGAAATGTACTAATTTTATTCGATAATTTATTTTTCCTTTTGAAGATTTTATGAGCATTAGGGTTTGAAATAAACTAATTTTCATCCATGCATACGAGAGGAAAAATATAAAAATCCCTCATGCTTATCTTGATGATAATAATGTTCTGAATCAAGATCCAGTTATCGATAAAATTTTGTACCCCTGATCTGGTTTTATTAAAGATGAAAAGAAAATTTGATGTATCAAAAAATATAATTTATTTTTTAAGAGTTAATTTTCAGTATACAAGCGCATTTTTTATTACATAATATTCTTCAGAAAAATCCAGTTCAAATTGAATCAATTTGTTTTTTGAATTTCGATTTTGAACAGTTTTGGCGTGTTGCTGTTATACAGCATTTATATAAATTCTACTAAAATTTATATAAAAAAATGTTCTTTTTTTGTTCAAGATAGAAAAATGCTATTTTAAATTATATTATTAATGTGTATGATTTTTAAAGAGATTGATATATGCTATAGAAAGGGAAACCAAACTGGGAATTTAAAATTGTATCAAACTCGAGCATAACATCCGATTTTCAAATTCGACTTTTGAAAAAAAAAAACCGGGTTTCAAAATTCGCGCACGCTTTCTTGGCGACATTTGGTGACTTTTTCACAAAAGAGTAGGCGAAAATTGTTATTCTATTGATTATCAAGTTCGAGTTCAAAACTTTTTTTTTCATAAGTTTATTGGAAATATTGAATAAACGTTTGAATGTCATTTAAAATTCTCAAACTTTGATGAGTTCTACAACATTAAAGCAATTTTCATAAAATTTAAATAAATTTTTCATCGTAATATAATTTAATATGCTTACACGCGTCTTTATGTTGTAGCGCAAAAAATAACTGAAATTATTTTTTTTAAAAAATCTGCAGAGATAAACAATTTATTTTTGTTGCAATAGAGTTTTTAAAGGAATAAAAACATAAATTTTTAACTTTAAAAATAAATAATTTTTAAAACAAGTACAGTTGCATATGATTTTTGATAAAATCGTTTAAAAGCATTATTTCCTTGTAGTGAAGTTTTCTATATTTGAATTGAAAAAATTTTATTTAAAATTAATAGTTAAAATTAATATTTGGTGTTTTTTAAACACCAAATCTTTGAGCGAATTATTTTACCGTAAAATCGATATTTTTTTTGTTTTTAAGATCAATCATCCACAAAATTCTTCTTTAGAAAAAAAAAGAGTTTTTGTCGTCTAAAATTGACGTTGTAAGATATGGTTTATGCGTTTCTTTCTCACAAAAAGGTAGCTTATTGATAAAAACTAAATCCTGTCAAATAGATCCCAAATCTACGGTAATTTTAGATTCGGAAAATTAGGAGCATATTTTTCAAAAATTCACAAAAACAAGACATTTTCCAAATAAAATCTAGACGAACCAGTTTCACAATTTTATAAAACAGGACCTTTCGAGAAAATTCTGAAATAAACCCTGATATATATATATTAACGTTAACCTATAATCAGTAAATGAGTAGAATGTTTTCCTGCGCAGTACGGAGAAACTGTGTTTGGCAGGAAAATTTGCATACAAATTTGTGTAAGCAGCGCAAACTGGAAAATTCCTAAAGTGATTTTTCCCCCAAAAGCTTTTTTAAATTTTTTATTTTATTAAACTCCGCTAAAGTATGCCCCTTTTTTTAAAAACCTTTCCGCATACTTATATATTTGCATTCCGCATACTTATATATTTTGTATAATTAGTGATCACTTAAATAGTCGATGTTCTGAACTACAATGATTAAATATTCACATTGTTCATTTACATTGTTAAATATTTCCATATTACTACAATTTTTTTACTATGTCGCGAACAAACAAAAACGGTTCATATTCGAATTTCTTACTTAGGAAAAGGAAAACCTAATTTTCGGTATAGCATTAAATTTATTTTGTTACGTATGATAAAAAGTTTTTACAAAACTGAATAAAAATGTCGACATGTTGTTTGAATAAATTAAAAAAAATTTCGACTATTTTTAACATCTTATTATTTTATAATAATAGCGTTCGATTTGGATTTCTTTATTTTACCGCAGTTCCTCGAGTGTAATTATTGACAAATATATTTTATGTAATTCAGTTTATGATAAAAGTATTTTTTTGTGTGTAAGGCAAAATATATTTGTATTTTTTAATATAAAAATGTATTTTTATTACAATAAAAATTAATTTTATAAATTAATTATATTTTAAAATATTTTATAAGTAAAGCATTCTCGCCACAGCCCGTTGTGGAAAAAAGAAGTCTTGGAAGTTAAGGCCTCGCAATTTCGTCTCCAAAGGCATGAGTTTTGTAATGAGTTAATTGCGCACAAGCCGTATTTATTTCACGTACCTATAGATCCAAAGCTGGGTATGCTTTAAAGCTTCTACTGACGATTGAACCTCAATTCTTACTCAGATACAGCACTTGTGCTGTATTTAATATTTTATGTATAATTAAAAAAAATTTAATTTAATAAATTTTATATTTTTTCATCAGTAAAATGAAAGTTATGTAGTGTTATTAAAAGTTTACTGTTGATTTGAGTTAAATTGGATTTTTTAAAAATTTTTATATTTTATTATTTTACATGTCCTTACAATCAGTTAAGACGAAGTTTCCCAAAGTCTGATTGGGTGATTTTTTTTCAATTTTTATCAGTATTTTTAATCCGTTCTTTTCTTCCTTTTCTGAATTTTTTGTTAGCAGAACTCTACTGTTTCGACTTATCTTATTTTTAGCTCTTTAAGATGACTCTTACTCTTGGCTTTCTTCAATTAACTGTCATCATAATAGCTGACGTGTCCTTGACCATGACCAAATAAAATTTATCAATTAAAATATGAGTAAATCTAAATCTTTCATCTAATGTTTTTTTATAGTCGTTTACTGTCTTGTCTCAGCTGTAAATTGATTAGTATTTGAGAATTCAGACTTCATGACTTTGCTAAAAGTATTTATGGCTTTATTCTTTTTCGAGTTACAGTTTGTTCCTTTCAGTATTATAAACGTGGTTTTTTTTTTGAAATAAGATTATTTTTTCAAGTAAAATAGTTTGAAAATTTAAAAAATGTTTTTGTTGAAACATTCTGAAAACGTCATATACATTTTTGGAAATTAATAGTTTTTCAGAAATTAGTAGTTTTTTAGAAAAACTACTTAAAATTGATTATTTAAAGTTTAAACATTGACGGGATAAAAATAAGTAAAGTATGTTACTTTTTTTTGCTAAACAAAGGAATAATCCAAAATTCTGAAAAGGTCCTTTATTATGCAACAAATGAAATATAAATATTATTTTTTAAGCCCTTTAACACAGAATTTGTTTTGTGGAAAACATATATTTCATAAATTTTTTTTATTTTGTATCAGTTTGGATCAAAATAAGTGCAGAGATGCCAACTGCTCCGGACACGCCAAAATAATTTAAGAAACGGTAAATAACTACAAAGTAAATTTTGCAAATATTTGACTACTTTTGCTTGCTTTTTAAAAGGTAAAACATAACATAGGTACTACAAATTGGTGAATGATATAAGCCTACGAATTATTTAGAAATAGTGGTGGATAAAAATCTACTAAATTGAATTTATTAAACCAAGAATCACAATTGATAAACTACCACTTTAAAATATATATTTGCTGCCCGGAGCAAGCTGGCATCTCTGTAAGTGAAAAATATTATATATTTATCATTTTAACAAGTTATAGTTAAGAAATACAGAGTAAAGCAAGAGTGTATTTTTCGGCGTTAAAGGTAAAATCTTCCAAACACGGCTCTTTTCTAAACAATAATTTTTCAATTTTGCTCTTATTTGCAGTTATTTAGATCTAGAAGAAACAGTTATTTATCGTTGAAATTTTTAAAATTTAGAAAATCAGTTATTGATAAATTTTTGAATATGAATAAATTTTTTTTTTAAACTTAAATTTTTTTTTCCGTATTTTATATTTTAGTACTAAATTAATTCCTGTAATCTAACATATTTTTTAATAACTATTAGACAGTGTTTTATTATTAAAAATTACCAAAATATGTTTTTACTTGCAATTAAAGAGTCAGAAAAAAATACATGAAAGGAACACCGGTGTCCCATCTGCGTCAAAGGGTTAAATGATAAATTTTTGACATAAAGTCAGGGACATCTTGTGGCACCCCAGGGTGCCGCGGCTTACTCTTTGTGAACTTATCTCTTAAAATATTACGGTACCATTTAAGCAAAAAAATTTCAAAGACATTTTTAAGAGTTACTATGTAAAAGAAAATGACAAAAATCTTGTGGAAACATTTTTCTTCTCCAAGGTAAAACTCCTTGCCTGAAATTATGCATGGTTTCTTATTGACTAACAAATTCAAAAGCAAGTGGTTAAAATGTGTCTTAGGACATTTAAAGGTTAAAAACGCAATATACTTAAAGCTTGGAACTGGGAATTTAATTTTATCAAGCACTTTTTAACGCTATTTTATAGTTTCAAACAGAGCTTTTCTTTGAAAGTTGTCTTTTTAGCAGTTGAGTTAGTCATGATTAACGATCTTGTGAGCAATCTTGCTTTCCATTACATCGCTATTTTGCCTAAAAATAATCCTTTTTTCTAGACTGAATTATGAGATTTTTAATCATTTACCTATTTTTATTTTATTTATTTATGGTTTATGTGTATGAAAATATACTCAACTTCAACAACAACAAAAAAAAAGATTAGTTTTATGAAATTAAAGGAATTTTATTAAAATAACATTATTACGATATTTATTTTCAAGGTTCTAAGTTTCACATTTTTTTGATTAAAGGTCATTTTATTTGTATTTTCTGGCAAACCTTAAGCTTATTGATTCTAGTTATACAACGCTGTTGAAATTGTGTTTTGGTAAAAAAAATATTATTACAAGAAAATCATGTTAAAAAAAAAAACTTTTCTTTTCAAACTGTTTTGTGAATAGTTTTTTTATTTAATTATGTAGCTATTTCACAATCTATTATAATTTATGTAAATAATCAATTATTTAATTTATCTTAATTTGCAAAGGAAGGTATTTATGGCAATTTTATACTATTGTAAATGTAAAAACACATATTTAAAATTTCAGAAAATCGGGTTAACATATTTCTAAAAAATAATGAAGTCCCGATTTCAATGCGTTTTACCCCAAAAATTCAGATATCTACAAGGATTACAATTGTTAACATCGGAAAAAGTCTATCCGGATGTTTTTTTATTAGATAGGAGAAACATTTTTGAGGAAAGTAGTTAGAAAAGAAAAATTGTTATACTCTAAAACTACGCTTTTGCTTAGTTTATTTTGCTTAACCCAGTTTTTTTTCCTTCAGCATGCATAGTTACCTACAGCATATATAGTTAGAAAAGGTAAAAATGATGCAAAAAGCACAAAAAATAAATAAAAAAGACAAATTATAAATATTTCAAAAAATTTGAAATTTTTTTGAAATTTTTATACCAAGGAAATTCCGTCCACTTCTCGCTGTCGCTCACCAACCCCGGAACTACAGTTTTTTTCAGATCGCTCCGTGATCGAAATCCCCTATATTTACTCTTTAAACTCTTTTTTCCAGGAGTCTTTTTTTTAATTACATCATAAAAATTAATTTTATAATTTTAAACTATAATAAAAATAAATTTGAATGATGATGAATAATAATGAAAATCCGATCTTTAGATCAAAAGTTATGAAAATCAAAAATTCAATCAGCCGTGTTTTTTTTAAATTTACTATTTGATTTAGTGGGCGGTTGCAATATAATAAAATAAAATGTTTCCTGTGGTGTTATCTAGTGGAAATTCTGAAACTAGTGTAATACTTATCTTAAAAAAATACTGAGAAATATTTTGATGTAAAAATATTATCTTCAATAAAAATGGGTTATCTTTATATAGCCCACAGTTTTTCAGTTCTAACTTCTTAAAAATTAAACAAGGAATGATAGAAGCCATAAAAATGAACAAAATTTTGACAAAATAATCAATTTAAGTTCCTTTAAAATTAACTCTTTAAAACGGAAAAACACTAGACACTTCAATAGTTCTTTGCTTTGAAATTGTACTTAAAATTTCAATTCGAATAGATTAAAATTTAACGTCTTCAGTTTATCGATTGTTTGTTAATCTTGGATTTTAGGTTCAATTCTTAATTTGTGTTTTCTTGCAAAAAATTTGCAAAAATCAGTGATTTTGATCATTTTCATCTAGGAGAAAAAATGACGCCAAATTAGCGATTTGTAAAAAAGGTTTCATAACGTTTAAAATATTTAAGTTATTTAGTAGTATAATAAGTAGATGATTTTTTTTCGGTAAGATATAGTTTAAAATCATGGCATTGCTTGAAGAATAAGGCACTTAAACTATGGCTTTTTTCTTTTTCTTTGCTACAGAGCTTCGATAAACTGCATTAAAAAGACGCTTCATAATATATTATATCGTTAAAACTTTTCTTTTGAAAAATGAATACGATGTCGCACACTTATTGAAAAACATTCGCCATCTCTGTCCTAGAAAAAAGGCTTGGTATAGTTTTGTTTCTGAAAGCTTTTATCGTGATGATTATTAATGTATATATATATTCTTAATTACTACTTAATTTTACACTTACAACTATGTTTTGAAATTAGTCTATATTTCGACTATTTTATGCCATTTTAAGCAATATTTTTCAAAAATTTTGCTATTTTTCTGCGATTGTGAGTTATTCACACTGCTACATGTTTCACAAAATGTCTAAGTTTGGTTATGAATAATATAAATTCAATACTATCCTATAATTTTTATATATATTATCCTACATTTATATTACCCTTATTTTTATATTATCCTATAATTTTTATCCTATAATTCAAGTATTCAAAAATAAAACAATTTTGCATGCAATCCTGTCAATTTATTTAAAATTTGTTATTAGTATATTTTTAAGTACTAACGTCTTCATACATTTTTATATCTCTTCGTTCTATCCGTCATTTGATGCGGAGGGAAAAAAAACTCCTTTCCACACCTTGTTCATCTCTTTCTTCCATTCTAGACACAGCTGTTCTAGATTTACAATTAGATAATCATAGATTTACAATTTTTACAATTCTGTCAATTTATTTTAAAATTTTTCAATGGTATATTTTTACATACTTAAGTCATAGATATACAATTTTTACATTTCTGCCAATTTATTTTAAAATTTGTCCATAGTATATTTTCATATATTTAAGTCATAGATTTATTAATCACAGATTTACAATTTTTACAATTCAGTCGATTTAATTTAAAAAATTTTAATGACATTTCTCTATATTAACTTCTTCATACATTTTTATATCTTATTGCTTCATCCGTCGTTCGATGTTGAGGTAAAAAAACTTTTTTACCTCTTGTTCAACTTTTTTCCATTCTAGACGCAGCATCTTTATAATCATAGATTTACAATTTTTACAATTCCGTCAATTTATTTTAAAATTTATCAATGGTATATTTTTCTGCATTTAAGTCTACATTTTTGCAACATCCGTCGTTCGATGTGGGGAAAAATCACTATTTTACGTTCGTGTTCAACTCCTTCTTTCTTTTAATCCAGACATAGCCGTTTTTTAATTATGGCTGTAGTTTATTTTTGGTTGGAGATATTAAGAAAATAAATATAACTATGTGGATACATTTTGGGTAGCGCCCATACTCAAGCTTGACCCGGTTTGTTATCTCCTTTTGAACTTGAGCTAAAAGTTAGTAGGGTGTTCCTATTTTTTTCAGAATTTAAATCACACAGATTGCAATGATCTGTATTTTAATTGCTTTTTAAACACTCGATGATGCAGAACATAAATTAAGCTGTCATCTACTTCTAGTTTTAAAAGAAATAAATTGAATAAATTATTTAGACTAGCAAAGAATAGATCCCCCAATCTTTCTTGGCTTCATTTCAACAGACAAAGCGGTGAACAAGTTGAAGAAAAAAAAAGAGCTGCACTGATAAAAAAGCTGCTGATTGAAATACTTGTGAAGAAAACTTTCTCTTTGAAGATAATTTGCTTAATGCAGTAGTTTGCCTGATAAAAATAAATGTAGCCAGGTCTTTTTTTTATTTTCAAAGTTCGGATTTCCAAGTGACCAGAACGGTTTTTGGCAGGAATTTCAGACTGAATCTGAGAGGCTTTGTTTTATTTTCCCAGTACTTGTGGGATTTATTTTAAAGACGAAAAGCCTTAAATTATGTTATTTTAGAATGTTATGATTTTTTATGATTGCGTGTCTTTTTTTTTTTAATAACTAGTCAAACCGAGCAAGAGTGCCATTTAAATAGTTTTTTAACAATAAATAACAGTTTCTGAACAAAAATTTCCATCCATTGCTAGACAATGAATTTTAATTTATTGGTTAATAAATTTCGTTTTTTTGGTTAATGAATTTCGGTTTTTTGTTCAATGAATTTTAATTTATTGATCAATGAATTTTAATTTATTGATCAATGAATTTTAATTTATTGATCAATGAATTTTAATTTATTGATCAATGAATTTTAATTGATTGATCGATGAATTTTAATTTATTGATCGATGAATTTTAATTTATTGATCGATGAATTTTAATTTATCGATCGATGAATTTTAATTTATCGATAGATGAATTTCAATTTTTGACCAATAAATTTCAATTTTTGACCAATGAATTTTCTGCTTTGATTATTGTTACGTCACATTTTGAGTATAAAAATACCCCGTTGTTATTTTCGATTGAAAGATATATTTTACTTACTGTTGATTTGGTTTTAATTTTTAAGGGGGTGAGATTTTTTAATCTTGATTCTAGGAGACTTTAGGAACCGTATGGAAAATAGCAACCCTAGTGAAGGTTAAAAAAATACTTAAGGAACGAAAATAATTCGATACTTACGCGGAAAAGAGAAAGTTATGCGAATACATAAATGTACAGGGCGCTGGCTAAGCATTCGTCACACCTCGCCAAATGCAGTTATTTAAAACCCGGGTCTCGGGTAGATATTTTAAAATTATAACGAATGTTTTGTTCTAAAAAAGAAAACACATTATGTAGGTTTATATGATAAAAAAAAATTTGATTTTTTTTGTATATGTTCTGCGTGATAACCGCCTTCATTTATTTTTATGCATTATTTGATATTTTAGGCAGAAAAATGAAACCTCTACACAAAGGGGTTTCAAAATAAATGATACCTTTCGTATTATTTTCTCATAATTTTCTGACGTGTCTTAAGGTGTGGTCTACATTCTGCAGGAGGTCTTATAATGCAATCAAAACAAAACTCGATTTCTTGTTTTCTCTTCTTTAGTGAAAAATCAACTCATGGAACACCCACAGCGAAGTAATGATCAACTGTCGGTTTTTTGACTCAATGAAGGATAGAAAGACATGGTACATTTGTATGCTTCAAATTCTTTGTTACCAGAAAAATAAAAACATCTAACAAACAAATCATTTCCGTGCTTTCAAAGAGTTGATTATAATGCTTAATTTTGTTCAACTCGTGAATTATTTAGAAAAAAAAAAGTACCCGAAAGCTTAACTTGTAAAAGTAGTTGTTTTTGGTTAGGAAATAATATATTCGTAAAAAATTTTTTGTCGATTGTGGGACAGGAAATAGTTTTGTCTATTATTTGTTGTTGAGGAGGTATGATTTTCTTGTATTTCACCCTTCGACGCGGAATTTTTATTTAGCATATTTTTATTAATTTTTACATTATTTTGTATTAATTTAGGCCAATAAGTGAAAAATGTTGTATTTAGCATTTTAATAATTTATGGTTATGAAATTCAGCACGAAACACTTGCGTCTTTTTCTGCGCCAAAGGTAAAATCTTCCGAACTATCACTTCCAAACAATAATTTTTTAAACTTGCACTAATTTGTTGTCATTTAGATTTAAGAGAAACAGTTATTCTTCATTGAAATTTATTTAATTTACAAAATAAATTGATAAGGTTTTGAATATGAACGAAGAGAAAATTATTTTTCAAATGATTTCTTTTCGGCTTTTATGCATTAGTTCACATAAAATTAACGGATTATTTTAGTAACTATTAGACTGATTTTAAAATTAAGAAAACCAAAATATATTGTTGCTTGTTAGTAGAGCCCCGATCGTTAAGACACGGTTCCCAGCAGATCACCGAAGTCAAGCATCACTGGCTGCGGTCAGTATGCGGGTGGGTGACCACTTGGATTAGTCTGCGTAGGGACCGAGGGTGTGCGCTATTGGTCCTCGTTAAACTGTTCTACCGTGAAGTGCTCGACTTCGCGTGCAGGTCGTCGGGCGACTGAAGCGGGGGTGCCATCCCCTCTGCAGAGGATCAAAATTGTGATGGCATGTCTTCGGATCATCCTCAGGGATGTTTCCCAGACCGTCGCCAATAGCCCATTGTGCAGCTCTAGTGCGACGTAAATTTTTTATTAAAACGACACCGGTGTCCATCTGTGTCAAAGGGATATTATATAAGATAGGTTGAAAAAAATTAGCTAAGAATAGCTGAAATTACTCCTAATGCTTGATAACGAATGTAATAGGAAGGATAATCTTTTTTTAAAAGATTTTTCTTAAGAGATTTAATTTATCAAATTGTTAACTTGAAATAAAAATGCTTCAGCAATGGAGATCTACATGTGTATGACTATTGAATTTTATAATTCAAAAGCAAAATATAATTCATTTTTTAACTCATGAATTTAATCTTTCAATTTTAGCATTTTTAAACTCAAATAGCTTAACATTTTAAAAGTTTAAAGTTTTAGCAACCTTTTTCAATAAATAATACTCTTTGATTGGGGGGAAAGGTAGAACTTGCCGATGGTAAAATTGCAGTTTTTAACTATTTATAACTTAATAATTATTTGGACGTAGACAAATTTTAAATATATTTTTTAATCTGAAAAATTAGTTTCAAAAGAAACTCAGCTTGATTAGTGAGCCGCACTTCGGGTACCTTATTGTTAATTGAAATTTTTGTTTAAAATTGTAAATCAAATGAATGTTAAAAAGTGAATACGTTTTTGGCGGGGGTATCCGAAAACATTAAAAAAGTTCTTGACTGCTAAAAATTAAAGGGCCATGTAAATAGGTTTTTTTTAATATAGTTTCCTGTATAAACTGTGATTTAAATTTTTTTAAGGGACCCACCCCTTTGCACAAATTTTAAAAAAATAATGCAACAAATTAACTTTCTAAGGGCGAAAATGAGTTAACATGTCATCTGAATTAAACAGAGAGATGGGAATTGATTAAGTTTTTCTCCATATTGAACTCTTAAATGACGCTTAAGTTCTTTTCTTTTTTTCATTTTTCAATTTTTCTTTAACTTTGACACATCCTATTGAATTAATTGCATAACATTTAGATTATGCATGTTTTAGTTATTATTCTTTATCATCATCGAATGCATGAAACATAATTTTGTTTTTATATTGAATTTTTTTTTAAATTAATAATAAAATAAAATATGAAATTTGAATTTCTGACTTTTAAAAAATTTTATACACTAATTACGAAAAATACTTACGATAAATTAAAGTACAGAGATTAAAAAAAATATTTTGTGAGAAATGTATTCATAATTAATTTTAATTAATTTAAAACGCTTGCAGATTTGGGTTCTTCAGGAGAGGGCGGGATTTTTGCGCAAATTTTAAAAATTTGTTTTAAGGAAATGTAACTTTTAAATTGCGATTTAATTGCATCATAGACTTCGTTTACGGTCATAAATCTCTCCAAATTAGAGCCCCATCAAAAAAATCGAAACACCGCAAACATTTTTAAAAATCTCTAAAAAATGACTCCTGTATTTTTGGAATCAATATTAAACTGATTTGACATTATTCTTTATAATTAAATAATTTTTTAATATATTTTAAATATCATATTAACTATTGTATACCATGACGCCCGGTGGCTCAGGGGTAGCGCTACGCTCTCCCGAGCCACAGGTCCTGGGTTCGATCCTCGGGCCGGCCCAGGTTGACTCAGCCTTTCATCCCTTCAGTGGTTCGATAAATGAGTACTAAGCATGCTTGGGAACTAAACACTGGGGGTTTCGTGTTCGGCTGACCACCTAACCGGAACATCTGCTCCTGCACCCCAGAGTCCAAGGTCAAAAAAACTGAGATGGGTACAGTAGGCCTTGGCCCTCTATGGGCTGTCGTGCCACTGAGTTTAGTTTATTATTTACCATATAATAATTTCTATATAAAATCATTAACTGAATGTTATATAAGAAGCTCTTGAAGGAATTAAAAACTCAATAAATTTTGCTATTATATAAAATGAAATGTTTGCAAACATTTTAGTTTTGGAAGAAAATTTCCGAAAACTCTGTAGTAGTTTAATTAGTTACTCTAAGGTATTTTGACTTGTTATTAAATGTTTTAATTAATATTTAATTAACTTTCCTCTTTCTTTGTAAATTAGTAATGTTGAGTAAATGTGAAATTAAGTGTGAAGAATCAGAACGACTTTTTAACATATAATTTCTTGAAAATAAAATAGATGGATGAATTAAATATTTTGTTAATAAAAGCGATAAAAAAAAATATTTGTTTCCTTTTCAAAATTGGAAGAATTTCAAAATAAAGTGAAATGTTCTTGAAATTGTATTTATGTTTTCTAATTTTAATGCGTTTTCTGTTATGTTTACTAAATGTAAAGGGATTATGAAACAATAATACAAACTAATACTTTGCAACTTTGCATTGAGAAAAACTACTTTTTAGTCTTTGATAAATATTTATTGAAATTACTTTTACCAAATCAGGACGGTGAGTTTGATTTTTCTTGCTAAAAAAAACTAATTTCATCCAATCGTGACTTAATGACATGAAATTCCCTATGACGAAGTCTTTGTGGTTTTATAGCCATAAAAGTCCACACAGGTTTGGGTGATTGGGAAGAGTGGTGCGGAGGCCAGGGGATTATTACCACCGAATTATTTCGATCTAAGCTGTGGTAGTGTAGTGTGCACTTGAGTTAGTAACGTCTACATTTCATTCTTAAAAGTGAATCCTTGACCATTTTATTTTATTTTATAACCTGCGTTGAACAGCTGACACAATTTTGGGTTTATGACTACTAATGTTCAACTCCGTAGTTTTTCAATTTAGAACCCGATCCAGAAGTCAAGGGAACTCCTGGATTAAGTAGTGGGAGAAATTTTGCCTCCGTGGAGGCCTTTTTTAAGGTGCCTACCCGGATTCGCGTTACTTGGAGAGTGAAACCACGAAAACCTCCCACGGTTATCCTGACGCCAAGGGGACTCTACCCATGATTCGTCTACCACTGAGGTTATTTTACGTCAGCACTGTGGTTTGTGTGTGTCGGGTGAGGAATTCGAATTAGCCTGTTGTCGCTGGGATTCGAACCCGGTTCACCTCATTGGAAGTTGAATACTCTATCCCCTGAGCTATCACGACTCAGCCATACCTTTTGACAACACGCTAATAATCATTTGACTGAAAGCTAATAATCATTTGCACCAATAAATTAATAATCATAAGTTAATTAAATTAATTATCAATTAATTTATCAGCTGTGTATTATAATGATTAATTCTATTAATATATCAGCTAAGGCATCTTAGTATAAAATAAGCAACGTATAATAACAATTAATTCTATTAAAATGTTTACTAAGACACCATATCATAAAATGAGCTGCGTATAATTATTAATTCTATCTAGATATGAAACAAGGCAAGAAACTATAAAATGACCAATGTATAATAACAATTAATTCTGTCAATATCATACTAAGGCATCAATCTATAACATGTGCAATGTATAAAAAAAGTTAATTCTATCAAGATATCAATTAAGACACCATATTACAAAATGAGCAGTGTATAAATATTAATTTTATCAATATATCAAACAAGGCTCGAAACTGTAAAAGGACCAATGTATAATAACAATTAATTCTATCAATATCGTACTAAGGCATCAATCTATAAAATGTGCAATGTATAATAAAAATTAATTCTATCAAGATATCAATTAAGGCACGATACTATAAAATGTGCAATATATGATTATAAATCTATTAAAATATTAGCTAAGGCACAATACTAGACTTTTATATTCTCCTTCTTTTACAAGGAAAAAAAATCTTGCAACCCTCTCTCGGGTCAACAGGTGCCGCGACGAAGGGCTTTTATGTAAACAGAAGGTAATTTTGGAATCTTTGGAGTCTCAGAGGTTATGGCTTCCGGGTTGTCTGCAGTTCTGTAGAATCCTCTCTTTCACATCTAAGAACTGTTTAAAGCATTGTGTTTAAAAAGAAGAGACTGTTGTTATAAATTGTCGATCACCCTTTCCAAAGAGGACAGTTCTTTTTTTGCATCACCAATTCTAGGGTGTGAAGCAATGCTTTTATAAAAGTTATATTTATCAGTAGTTTAAGTTTATTTTACGAAGGTCTTTTTGGTATATATGAATGACTGGATTTTAGAATATCCAGCGTCTAAAATATTGGATAACATTTGGTACAATTTCAACATTAAAAAAAATATATTTTAAGATTTTTTTGTTTAATTACTTTTACAAAGCGATTGTCTATATAAAAGTCACCATCGTTGAACCAAATTTTTAATCGCAATGAAAAATTATAAGAAAGGTAAGCAATTCGATTCAA
The DNA here is from genome assembly GCF_043381705.1 of Parasteatoda tepidariorum. Lineage (NCBI taxonomy): Eukaryota > Metazoa > Arthropoda > Arachnida > Araneae > Theridiidae > Parasteatoda > Parasteatoda tepidariorum. Next base: position 16,752,466 of record NC_092215.1, read on the forward strand.
CGGTTTAATGAAAGATTAATGTCTTAATATTTAAGGAGAGTGGATTTGGTTTCAGGACTAAAATGTGAAGAAATGCACTATAAAAATTCCTATAGTGTGCGAAAAGTACTAAGAATTAAATGTTTTGAATTTCTTATAATAATATAAAAAAACTAACAGTGTAATATTAAAAATTTAAATTAAAAACAACAACAACAAAATTTTTTTAAATCCATGAGTCAAGATGGTGTGTATCTTCGATGGTGTGTATCTTCGATGATGTGTATAACAAGATGGTGTGTATACCAAGATGGTGTGTATAACAAGATGGTGTGTATTACATCGGTGTGTATCTTGACAAACGCTACACATTTCTTATAAAAAATCGTATTTTTTGCCTTTATATTTATCTCAGGTCTCAAGAGACTACGTATTTATATTTTCGAAACTATCTGATAAACTAAAATCAATGATAGACGAAAGTTGAAGAAAATTACGCCAATTTTTTCAGTGACAAATGTTTGATTTTCAGTGAGTATTCCTTTTGTTGCACGGCAAACGATCTGTAAAGAAGTTCGCCAAGGGTCTCTAATGCTGCACAAATATGTTCTTGAATTTTTTCCAGTGTTTCTGGCAACGTTAGTTCATAAGTAGTATCTTTTTTCAGTATAACCTGCCTTAAACAGCCTACCCAATACTGAGTTTACGACTATTAATGCTAAACTCCGTAGCTTCGTAATTTTGAACACAGTGCATAAGACAATGAACTCCTGAATTAAGCATCGAAACAAGCAAGACATTGTGAACAAATTTTTGATGCAACTAACCCGCGTTTGCGTTAAATGGAACGAAAAACCAAGAAAACATCCTTAGATTAGCGGAAAGGGGACAAAAGCATTATTTAGAAAAATGACATTATAGTATTAAAAATATTTCACTAAAGAGCAGTATTTATAAAGATACATTAAGTATTTTTGTTTTGATGCTTATATAAAATAAGCTATAAAAAATCTTTTTGCTTAAAAACTTACTAAAAACTTTTGAAATTACCATTTTGGTGGTGGGGGATTTTATTTCCCTTATTTGTTTTATTCTAGCAATATATTTTTAAAAAGAAAAGCCACTACACTAAAATTCTTATTCCATTCATGAAACTAATAATTATATCGATTAAAAAAATTGTTATTTCAATATTAACTACTTATTTTTTACAAAATAAAGACATTTTACTTTTTATCAAAGCATGTCAAAAATTATATTTTGTAACATTTTCCTTCAATGTTTCAAATTTTAAATTCGATGTTCAATTGGCTACATCCCAAAGCATTGATAAGTTAATTTGTTCCTCTCTTTTTTACTATTTTCAAACTATCAGTGTATGAATGAGTGATTATTTCAATGACGGACACTACTATTCATTCAGCGATAATGGGTGGATAAAACTGCTGTTTCGTCTATCACCATCTTGATTTGTAACAAGTATCAATTTTCGTCTATATGGATAGAATAGATGAAGAGCGTTTTTTTTTTTCTTTTACTAAATTGATTTCGCATAGAAAATTTGTTAACATCAAGAGATATTTAATGTGTACAAATGTTATTAACGTATTTAAGAAGCGTTTAACATAAAAAGATGTGATTGAGGCATAAGAGTTATGTATTTGACCACTGTTTCCCAAACTTATGACTTTTGTGTACCCTTTCTAAATTTTTCGTTACGCTGTGTATCACTGATAAAAAAATGAATGTATTTTTTACTATAATAAAATTGCACAAAAGTTAAAAATCACAACTGACTGTTGACACCACTAATTATTAACTATTAATTCTGCCAAAAATAGCCAATTGAAAAATAAGTAATCGTAAATTTTCATGGCTAGCTTTATTTTTAAATAAAATTTTTTAAAATTTTCGTTTGTTACAAGATATTTCGCATGGGTACCACCACTAAACTATTACCGTACCCCTGAGGGTACGCGTACCACACTTTGGAAAACACTGTATTAGACGAATAAAATATTTTTAGAATGGACGATAAACATTTGACACAATTTTGGTTTTATGATTATTATTGTTCAGCACCACAGACTAGAAATTTGAACACAAGCCAAAAGACAAGTAGTGTACTCTTGAATCAAGTATTGCGAGAAATGGGTGGAGATTTTTGGAGGCAGCGATAACCTGCATTTGTGTTACATGAAAAAGAAACCTCCCACTGTTAGCCTGATAGCAAGGGGATAGTGACTCATCTGCCTACCATTGAGGATAGTTTACGTCAGCACTGTAGTCTTTGTGTTCCGGGAACAGAACATGTATTGACCAGTTATTGCTGGGATTCAAACATGAATCGCCTTATTCTGAAGCGAGAGCTCTGTCCCTTTATCTATTTGTTAAAACTAATGAGCTTATTATATGCCATATATAAGGTATCATTTAAGTTCTTATGCGATTTCAACGAAGAATTTCGAAACTTGGTTAATTATGAATTTATGATAGATGGTGAGAGGTAAGTTATATTCTCCGATTGGAAACTTTTTATTCTGAAATAATCCTTTTCCCTTAAAATAATAGATTCAAGATATAACATGCGATTCAAAATCGGGTTTAATTTTTAATAATAGTTAGGGGAGCTTTTAGAGATGAAACATCCCTATGTCTCTCTCAAATTATTGGATTATTTTGCGCAAGAGTATATGCTATCGAAACTAAATGATGTAAAATGGACAAGTTTGAACCAATTTACGAATGTCGAAGAGTTATATTGTGTGCAAATCGAAAAACAACGTAAGTGCTTCCCGATAGATTTCGAGAAAAGTTGCTTGAGAATTGTTTTAATTTTTAATGCCATAAAAGCAAATCAACTTTAACACTAGAAAGACTGAAACTTTATATATGCCTATATTGCCCAAAAGCAGTCAAAATGACATGTGATGAGCATTGTGAAAGTATAACTAATGCGTAAAGAAATTTGTTTAATTAATTTTTAATATTTTCTATAATATTTACAGTTAAATAACAAGTTATTGGTAAATATTAACAATAAAAAAAATTTGCTGCACTTGGAAAGAAAATATTAATTTATGCATTATTCGTACATTTTTTGCAAATGAAAAAGCAGTTGAAAAGAAGTCAAAATGACTTCCTTTATGCAGCCTAGTGCTAAAAAAAAGATTAAAATCAAAAATCTGCAATAAGTATGGCATATCATACAAAAATACCAAATATATAAAAATCACAATTTTTAATATTTTAGTCTTTTACGTTGATTTTTCATCAATTTTACGGAGAATTTGAATAGAGCGAATTTGGGAGGAAATTTCTATGAATTTTGAACGTGTTGCTTACATTTGTTTTCAGAAAAGACTTAAGACACCTAAGAAGTGGAATCATTAAAACTGATTTGCTGATATGCTTTTATACTTGACGCAATTATTACGCCTATCCTCTTCTTTTTTTGACTAGAAATATTCAGTGCATTTTTACCATTCTAAAAGCCTTGCAATGACTTACTAATAATTCTTATAATTCTATTTATTAAGTTTTTGTACACAAGAACTTATGTTTTACGCATACGGTATAATATAGAATATGAGACCTTATTCGACACTCTTGGGGCGTGGTAGCCCAGTTAGAGAATCGGACTCCGGTCCGGAATGACCAGTGGTCGATTGTGTACATCGCTATGACCCTCCGAGTACATGCGATATACGTGATTGTTAAATCTGGGGAATCGAAAGTCCTGTGGTCGGTCAGGTCATTGAGCAGTACCATGGGTACAGGAATCTGGAGAAAGTTTCTCTCCCTTTCAGATATTTGTCGAAATTGCGGAAGTGACCAAACGAATAACTGGTGGTGCCATCTATTCGGGTGGTTCTGAGCTAAGATGTTCTTTTCTCCCTTGCGGTGCTCTTTTGTTATCGAAAGGAGCACCTTCCTGACTCAATTCGCAAAAAGGTAATAACTGGCGTGCTTGGCTTATCCAAGTATCATAAGAAACAATATACACTCTTTACATTCATTAAATATCTTAAGCTATGCTGAAGGAATGTAATTAAAGGCGATACTCTGAAAATTTTCGTTCCATAAATATTTAAATAATTAAATCACTGGTATATTTTCATATGAAGTGAACAATTAATGTACGCGTGATTACGATTTAAATTGAAGTTAAAACCTATCTGACAATGAGTTTTCATTTTGGAATTGAGTAAATATGGATGCGAGCGCTCACATATGATTCTAAGGTTCGCATCTCTGTTATGAGTGCTGGAATCGTATACTACTTCCGGACTCTGAGAATAGCGCTGACATAAAATATTTTCAATTATTACTCGCATTTAGACTCCACTTGCTATAGATCCAATCATGGAAGATTTTATTTAAGAACGATACTGGTACTTTTATTTAAGAACGATACTGGTATATACTGAAACTTGTTAAATAATTTACTAAGGAATTTTCCAGGAGTGATAATGATAGGGGAATATTGATACTTGATATTATTGGTGCTTTCTCTCTTGAACGACAATGATGCATGAATGCTGAATCCTGTTAATTATTCAGTAAGGAATTTTCCATTAATGATAATGATGCGTGAACATGAAAATTTTTTACTATAGGTAATTTTCAATAAAGAGCAATTTTGTTGCATGAATACTCATATTTTTTAATTATTCCAATAAAGAATTTTCCATGAATGGCAATGATTTAAGATTATTAAAATGCGTTGATATAGGAAATTTTCCTGGAAGAACGATAATGATACATAAATAGCGAATTTTTTTTATTTAGTTCAGTAAGGAATTTTCCATTAATGATAATGATGCGTGAACATGAAGATATGCTACTATAGGTAATTTTTAATAAAGAACAACTATGTTGCATGAATACTGATATTTTTTAATTATTCCAATGAAGAATTTTCCATGAATGACAATGATTTAAGATTATTAAAATGCGTTGCTGTAGGAAATTTTCCTGGAAGAACGATAATGATACATAAATAGCAAATTTTTTTTAATTTAGTTCAGTAAGGAATTTTTCATTAATAATAATGATGGGTAAAAACTGTACTTTTTACTGTAAAGAATTTCTCTCCTCAAAAAAAAAAAAAAAGAAATTACGGGATTTGTGTACTGAAATTCGCTAAATACTTTATTAATTAAATACTTAATCATTGAAACTTGTTAAATACTGTAAAATAATAGTATAGAATCTAATAATAGGCAATAACCGTGCATCAAAACTGAAACTTTTTAGATTGTATTGTAAGAACTTTCCGTGAATGATGATGTTGAAACTAAGTATAGTTACTGATATAAATATAACTAAGATAAACGATATTGTTACATTATATCGTACTGAAGTAGATATTGCATTATAATTAAAAAAATAAAGATTATATTTTTTTATGAATGATCAGGATAGACGAATATTGTTACTTGTTAACTAGTCATTATTAGAATAAGAAATGTTTATTTAAATTGAAATCTGATTATTAGTACAAAAATTGTTAAGAGTTCTCCAGACCATCCAGGTTTTCTCATTTTAGCACTCTTTTCCTTAAATGTTCCAAAATAAGCATTAATAAAAATAGCAAGATCACCGAAACATGTTAAAGGATAAAAGGTCTTATCTTAAGATAAGAAGAACTCTTAAAAAAGATAGAACTACTTCTTTGCGGCTAGAAAACATTTACAATCTTATTTTACCAAGGATGATAGAAAACACGTTGTCTTTTGAGAAATCTTTTTTCTTTTTTCAAGGATATCGGAATCAATTTAAAACACTTGTAACATGCAAGTAAATCATCGGCTGTGTATTTACTGATAAAAGCCGTTTTTGCCTGTACCGGCTATTCAAACTCTATTATTTCCTCTTATCAAAGAAGCCTTTGAAAAATTAAAAAAAAGCTATTACTTTATCATAATTTGATTTACTTAAAACATGTAATTATTACATAAGTTAGAGCTGCTTATAGAGGTAAGGCATATTTCAATAATGCTGGAACTGCTAGATCTTTTTTGATGAACCTTTTCTAAGAAACTACTTATGATATCGCTTTGAAATTTTTTTGGGATATTTGAGAGTATATCAGTTGTATGCTGTGATAATGTTTTAGCGTTAACAGGAATGCTTTTTGAGTTATGAAAGATTTTTGCTCAAAAATGATGAAACTTTTTAAAAATTTAAAGTTTTCTGATATATGCATATGTATGTTTCAAAGATATGCATTTATAGTTATGTTATATTATGTTATGTTATAGTTATAGTTATACAGTGCAAACATGTTTACGTAAATATTTTGTGAAAAAAAAAAGCAATATCTTGCTTAGATGCTGAGAAAAGGTACATCGAAAAAGGACAGTTTTAGCATTATTGGCCTACCTACCCCCCGTTAAAAATAAAGCCTTTTTAAAGATGGATGATTTTTTTAAAATAATTAACAACAGTGTGTTATTAAAATTCTCTCCTAAAATTAGTAGACAGTGAAAAAAAATTATCAGAAAGAATTTCTTTATTAACTCCTGATTTGAAATAATTGAAACTCGTTCACTTTTGATGTTTCGATACAATTTTCGTTTATTGATTTACCGTCACATGAAATACTTTCGTGGGAAGTTTTAATTGAATATACGAAAATACTGGTTAGGAAGAGTAAACAATCCATCACTGTTGTACTTAATAATCGATATAAAATATATAAAAAAAATTTTATAGTTACAAAGCTCAAAAAAATTTCTATCGGTAAATTATTAAGACAAATATTAAGACATAAATTATTAAGACATTAAGACAAATATAATTTATAAAGGTAAATATCACCGAAACAAATATTTACATTATATACATTTCTAAGCTCAAATAGTTTAGCGAAAACAATTATTAATTAGATTCTAAGCAAAGCAACTTAGTAAAGTAGTTTATCACTGCTACCTTATTTGCGTAATTAATTAATTTATCCGAATTGGTACCTCTTCGATAAGAGAAGGCCTCCACACGGATCAATTTGGCAGTTCAATGTAACGAACGTCAATTGCGCAGTGGGGGAAAATAAAATTATTAAGATGTCACAACGTTCGAACATAATTCTAAAAGATCGGATTTCTCGTTCATCTTATTTGCGTAATTAATTAATTTATCCGAATTGGTACCTCTTAGATAAGAGAATGCTTCCACACGGATCAATTTGGCAGTTCAATGTAACAAACATCAATTGCGCAGTGGGGGTTAATAAAATTATTAAGATGTCACAACGTTCGAACATAATTCTAAAAGATCGGATTTCTCGTTTATGGTAACCCGTGCGACGGCATTCTCTATTCTAGGAGGTGTTGCACGAATCGCTCAGTGCATTTTCTTAACCAGTTATAGAAAATCAACTAACTAAATATTAAACAAGAAAAGTGCGGAATGACATAAGCTCGCAACATTTGGCAACTTTTGGCATGAGCAGATGTCTCTTGTCTAGAATTATATTTTACTCCTCCAGGAAAAAATCTGAAAATAAGATCCGTGGTGGCTCAGGGGATAGAGCGTTCGCCTTTCAATGAGGTTAACAAGGTTCAAGTCCCAGTGATGGCTGGATGATACGAATTCTGCCCCCTGCTAGCACCGACCCCAGTGCTGAAGTAAAATATTCTCAGTGGTAGACTAATCACGGATTCGTCCCCTTGCCGTGAGAAGTTTTCGTGGTTTTCCTATCCATGAACTTGAATGTGGGTTAGTTCCATCAAACAATCCTCCACGGATGTGAATTTCTCCCAATACTTGATCCAAGAGTTCCCTTGTCTTTTGGATTGAGTTCACAATTACAAGTGTATGAAGTTGAACATTAGCAGTCACAAAACCCCCCAAAAATAGTGTCGACTGTTCAACGACGGTTATAAAATCAAATCAAATCAAATCTGGAAATTAAATAATTTTATTAGAATTTTTTTTATCATTTACCGGGTTAGCTTTTTGTAATCAAGTCAATAACGTTCATGGAGCTTTTACGAGACAAAATGCTGACCTAATGGGACACATTGTATAAGTCTAATATGAGATAGGGTTTTCGTTTCTATTTAATTTTCACTTTTAATTAAAATGTTTGTTATTTTGAATTATTTTATTTGCGTAATGAAGTATATAAGAAGTATGCAAAGTATATAAGAACTGGCGTTTGGTTTAGAAATGCATAAAACCGTACTTTTTCGTTAATGATCACGTGCGGCTTCTAAATTTGAAATGAATTGAAAAGTTGTGAATGAACCTTCACTCTACAAACGCTATCGAAGGTCAAAGTGATAAGACATTACCTTGATACTTGAACACTTTGGTCTTGACCCTTCCTAGAGAGAGAGAGGCCGAAAATGAGGACATCATGTCACTAAGTTTCCGATCATCATTCTATCAGGATGATTAGCGTCACAAGGCATCAAATGATGGCTTCCAAAAGATAGTGACGTGTGTGATTAGGAGTTTTTTTTTTATAAAAAGGGAATTCCCGTTTCAAAAAAAAGTTCATTTTTTTTCTTTTATTAGTCACACTTATTATCAATAAAATAATTGCTTACTCAGTACCATTTTTGCTTGCAGTCAAGATTGACAACCTTTTAAAACTAGTTTTCGATTGGTTTTTTGATGTTCAGCGACTTTCTGTTGTCTTTTTTTTAAAGTTTTTTCCTTAAGAAAATATTTTTTTCAATAAATATATATTTATGCGATTGTGAAAAACTGACATTCGTGAATGTCAACATTCATAGATGAATATTCTTTTATTGAGTTTTATCTCTATTAGTGATCTCTATCGGAGATTGGATCACATTAATTAACATTGTTTTAGAACAATCATATAATTCTAAACCAATTATTTTTAAGGCGCGAATATATTTTCGAATACAATAAGCAAAATTTCTTTTTGCCGATTCTTGAAAAGATATTTCTAAAAATAATATTAGATTAAAATGAGTGTTTTTTGTTCACAAATCTGCATAAATATTTCGCAAATTACTGAATATCTGAATATATAATACAAAACTCCTGAAAAAAACACTGAAAATCATAACCTAAAAACCTTAACTTCTATTCCCCCTGTTTAGTTAAAAAAGAGAAAAACAATTTTTAAGTATTATAGAAATTTGCAATTTTTTGTTTTAATTACTTATTGACTTTTCTTAGTTTTATATAAATTGATTAAATTTAGGGGATGAAAAGATAAAGAGTAAAACTTTACCCTAGTAAAAAATATTTAACTTTTATTGGATGAAAAGTGGATCTCAATGCGCAAGCCAGACAAAGAATAAAATTATGAATCATGTAATTTAGATGCATTAATTAATTTAATGCAATTTAGATGAAATGTACAAATTATGTTTTAAAATGTAAAACAAATAATATCTATTATTTTTTAAATTATTATAAAGAAAATTGTGTTTTTCCAGTTTATTATCTTTAATAGCCCTTTTTGTAATTACTGTCCCAGTATTCCTAAAAAAAAAACATATCTTAAACATACAAAAGAGAGTTTTGGTTTTAAATTAAGTGTTTGCTTATACAAAATGAATGAGGTCTTGTATATAATAATATAATGTATATAATAATATAAGTGATACAAAGATATTTTTGCAATGAAAAAGTAAAAAATAAAAAACTTATGAAAATTCAAAATGTTATTTAATAACTAAATATTATTTAATATATTTTCTTATATTTAATTATTAATTCATAGAAAAAATTTAATATTTTCTTCATGTGTTTTTGAAGATTTTAAATGAGGGGACAGTAATGACATTTTTACAAGTAATAACAATTTAAAATTGTCACTAAATCTTTGTTTTTTAAGTTTTTTATTGCTGTTCATTGATTTGTATGCACAAATGCATGATCTTAATGTGGAAATAAACAACAAAAAGTTAATTACGAGATGTTTTCCTAATTGTCTTACTTAAAATGTTAACGAATGGAGGAAATCCTCCATACATTTTAAATATATACATACACTGAAACTACATAATTCTTTTAACTTTTAAAGATCATTAGCAAACAATGACCTTTTAACTATTTCGAAGATTGTTTCAAGAGTCTCCTTTTAGAAAAGTGTTACTTATCGTTATTCATCAAGAAATATTTACGTTTAGCAAAACCTAAACCACTTCTTAGAATAATTTGTTCGACGTGAGTGCCTATAATTAAAAAAAAAAATGTTTACAAGTGGGGAAAATAAATGTAAGAATTCTCCTATCTTGAGTTAACTATTATAAGCGTAAAAAAAAACTATGTTACGGTAAAAGTAATTAATCAGTTTCTGTGAATAATCGCTGTAACTTTACATAATCATTGTTTTTTAAGTGAGTTTAATGACTTTTTGCTTTAAAGAAGTTTTGTCAGTTTGAATTTAAATATTATATGATAGTTCAGCATGAAATATCCTGTGGTGTGTGGATTTTTTTCCAAAATTTTCCTTTTGATACCATGTTATTATAATAACTTATGAATTATGTGCATTGAATTACTGTTAATTACTGTTAAAATACATTGATCTTCTAGCGGAACCTATTGTAATTATACCGACAATAGCATTTCGTATTGCTTTGGTGAATTTAAAGGTTAACTCAACGTAGGATTAGAACTAAAAAATATGACCAGTGCGCAATATAAAAAAAATGGAGCATGCTGAATGACTTTTGATCTAATAATCGGATTATCACGAGCTGGGACTCAATCTTAGTGGTACGTAAGTCTACTGTTAAATATGTTAATTAATTAGTGCATGTGACTGTTTAAGTTCGAAAAATTCGGCATCATCTTCAAGCATTCTTCTGATTGCGGTTATTTAAAACTAACATTCTCTGAAGTGTAGTAAAAAATTGTATACCTTACAATTCAAAATTTTTTCGTTCCTGATTAAATAAAATGTTTAAAAATAATAAATAGTTTTTAAAAAATTATTTTTGCAGGAAATTATCTTTTTGTAAACAAACTTTATAATTGTGTGCAGAAGTTCTTCGATTTGCTTAAAAAGTTCTCGAGATATGACTAAGTACTCATAAAGTAAAATCAACAGTAAGGAGTTCAAAATTGCTCTCCTGAACAAATGACTTTACTTTCCTGATTGCGGCTATTTTGTGCGTCAAAAATCAGATTCCGTCAAAAAAATGATTTGTTTATTCAAAGAAAGTACGTTTTGTGCTCGATTTCGTACTTTAAAATATCGTCTGCACTAATTAATTAGCATATTTGAGATTAGACCCACGAATCAATGAGATTGAGTCCAAGAGCGTGAAAATCCGATTATTAAATCATAAGTTATTTAGACTGCTCCACTTTTTATTTTGTAACCGAACAAGCTTTACTTAAAATGTTATTGCAACATTGTTTAAGTTTGTACATTAGTTAAACGTTTTTCTACCTAATTTGTGCTCTCTAGAGAAAAATATTTAGTTTGTTGTACAGAAGTAACAAAGGATTGTTCTATAAATTTTATCTAAATGTTTTATCTAACTGCTGTATTTATTAGCGATGCTCTAGGAATGCAAAACATGTTTGATTTTGAAGCTTTTTTTAATGGTAAAATACAAATTTACAATGATTTGTGAATTGGATATGGAATTCTTAAACAGAACTCAAATCTTAAGTTTCATGTCACGGAAAACGACGTTCGTAAATTGTACTTTCGATCATCATAATTTTAGAACAAATGATTCTAAACCTAGGATATGACAGTTCCTTCCCTTAAAACCCGTGTTCTGAGATAAAAAGCTAACTGCTTTGTGTTTTTCAATTTATTTGTTGTTCAGGAGTAGTTTACTAGCTGAACGTGTGCTTCTATGACATGCCCTTAAGGAAAAAGCAATTTTTTTCCTTTCAGATGCCGTTTTAAATCTTGATAAATTGGTAAAGAGAATTTTTTTTTTAAAAAAAGAACCTTTTTGTGACACACATGTATCAAAAAAGCCACGGTGTTTCAAACGTGATAGAATATATTCAGCTTAATTTTTTGTAAAAAAAGGTTTTTCTGTTATTTTTCAAATCTTAGTTGTTAGCAACAAATATCCTCAAAGCTTAAAGAGATAAATATTTTAAACAGCAGAAATCTCATAAGAGCTTTAAGCTTTTTAACAAAAATGTGTGAAATTTATATATTTTCAAAAAATTTCTACTTTTAATATAAGCTATATTCATTAATGTACTAATAAAAAAATTTAGGTTTAAGGTCAACAGTAATTTTGGAGACCACTATTTAAACTCTTAAAGTCAATGTAAATGTATGTTTAGCCTAGACATTTTATACCAAACTTAATTGTATTTATAACTGTTTTATTTTATAACATAAATCTAATTAACTGAATGATAAATCAATCGCGAAGAATACATTACAGGAAATTGTTGTTCAAGCGAAAAAAATTAGACCATTTACCACAAAATTTTGTTTTCTGAGTATTTTCCCTTTTTAATTTGTAATAGAATTTATGCGTAAAAAAATAATAGTTCTCATTTTTGACTAAATCTAACTACATGAAAGTTGGAAGAAATAAAGCTTGCTTAACACATTGCTGAATGGCCACGAGTTAACTCGTTTTTTCATGCCCCAAATGTTGTTGACCGTTGACGAGTCACTCCGTCATCACACTTGAATTATCCATTTCAATTTATGAAACCCAGGGTGATATAGAATATTGCGAAACCTTTACGCATCGCTTTCTAAGTTTAATGTCATTATATTCAGTATAAGTAACATTTATTGGAGTTAATTTCAAATGTTTTTTTAATTTTTTTTATAGTTAAATGCAAAATAGTCGCCGGTGTCACGACTAGTTTTTGTATAAAATTTCGGGTCATTAAAGTGTTAATACAGCAAAACCATTCAAATTAATACCATGTTACTAAAACTAACAAAATATTTAATTATTTCTATTTTACTTGAAAGTTGAAATAAATATAATTATTTAAATCTTAGTCCAATATTCAAAAGATAAACATCTGATAACGATGTTGATAAATGAAGCAAACATTTCTGTTTAATACTTCTCAACTTATCTTAGAATAAACTTTTTTCTTTGATACAAATAAATATAAAATGTTATTATTGCGCATAAATTTATTTTCCATTCAAATAATTGCAATAAATTAATTTTTTAATAAAATAAATTTATGAATTTTATTTCTTCAAACGTTTTGCATTAAGTTTTAAAGCTTAAAGAGCTTTTTTAAGTTTAAAGATCTTTTGAAAAAGAGTTGCTCGTTTTCAAAAGATAAATAAAGAAGCCTTTTAGAAACTAAGTTACCTACTTCCTCTCGTGCAAAGATTGAAAATTGGATAATTTTCAACTTCTTAAGAATAGTTATTATGCTGCATAAATTTATTTTCCATTCAAAATAATTGCCATCAATTATTTTTTTTAAAAATAAATTCATGAATTTTATTTTTTTAAACGTTTTGTATAAAGTTTTAAAGCTTAAAGAGCTTTAAGAGCTTTTTTAAGTTTAAAAATATTTAAAAAAAAGAGTTGCTCGTTTTCAAAAGATGAGTAAAGAAACCTTTTAGAAACTAAGTTACCTATTTCCACTCGTGCGAAGATTGAAAATTAGATAATTTTCAACTTCTTAAGAATAGTTATTATGCTGCATAAATTTATTTTCCATTCAAAATAATTGCCATCAATTTCTTTTTTCATAAAATAAATTCATGAATTTTATTTTTTTAAACGTTACGCATAAAGTTTTAAAACTTAAAGAGCTTTAAGGGCTATTTTAAGTTTAAAGAGCTTTTAAAAAGAGTTACTCGTCTTCAAAAGATAAGCAAAGAAACCTTTTAGAAACTAAGTTACCTATTTCCACTCGCTCAAAGATGGAAAATTAGATAATTTTGGACTTCTTAAAAGTAGGGTTTGACGCCTCTATGTCTGTCTAGAGCGATCTGGGCTTACTGAATCCTGTCATCAAGTCTTCTGATGAACTGCAGCGTCTGACCTTTGGATATTTAGCCTTTCAAGTTCAAGATTGTAGGCTGAAATAACTAAATGCTCTATAAAAATGAAAAATGTTCGTGATTTGTCTTTTGCCTAAAAGTTTTCTTACTGCAGAAAGATATTATGTATGTTGTTTTAATTAAAACTTTTATTAGTTGATAAAAGAAAACGGTTTAAGAGCAGTGATGAAAAGTAAAAGGGTATTAACCTCAAATATTTACTGAAATTTTGATTGGTATATGTTGAGTTAGCTTCCCTATGAAAAGGTGTAATTTTTTATTTTATTAATTTAAGGAGCAGGCCTTTAGAATTTTCTTGTGTATTTCGTGTTTACGCCTAATGGTTTGTCCCTTCAAGTTTCTTAAGAATATATCTAACCATTGATAAATACTATATACATCCAAAACATGCTATTAATACGAAATTAAGCTTGAAGTTTAGTCTTATTAACACTAGTAAGACGGAAAATTAGTATATACCTATATTGCCTAAAAGCAGTCAAAATGAGTGGATTGTGAATGCGTAAATAAATTTGTTCAAAATAAATTTTTTACATTTTTTATATTATTTACAGTTATATAACAAGCTACTAGTAAATATTAACAATAAAAATAATTATATGTTGTGAAAAAAGTCGCAAAATTCTAAGAAATTGTGTCATTATATATATAATTGTTTTTCTAATTGAAATTAAAAGCAGTAAAAATGACTTCCTTAGGCAATCTAGTGTTAAATTCCTATGCGACTTAAAGTTTAATGGGCTAAATTGTTATCATTTGTATACATACGGATTATATGAAAATTACATACATTACGATGTTATGAAAATTTCCTACTTACGTAAATATAAATGTTACGATTTTATGAAAATTTTACACTTGCGTCACTTGTTTAAATTCAAAGGAAAAAAAATATATATTTTGTTTTGACTCGTTTTGATAGAGAAAGCTTTTCGTTTATTAGGAAGCAAATGTACTTGTTCGTTTATTTGGAAGCAAATGTACCATTGAAGTAAAAATGTACTTCAATGGTACTTGGTGACTTTATTTCGCTTAGCATATAATAAACTTAAGCGTAAAGGAAAATTTTATCTTTCCACCATTTTTGTTTTGATTCTAAAATAATTCATGAAAAAGTTATATACTGACTTTAAAAATTGTTAAAAAACTTGCAAAAAACAAAAAAAGTGAAAGAAACTAATGCCTAATAAATAAATAAAATAGAAGAACTAGAGTTAGTACGATGGCATATGTTCGAAGTTCTAACCTCTGAAATGTTTGGACTTCATTTTGCAACTGAGCATCACAGAAATTAAGATTTTATATCAAACTTTTGCTTAGACGTTGAAACACTGTATAACCTCAACTTGTTATATAGCAAGATCCATAACATATTATATAGCGAAATATTCGTATAGTTATATTCTGTAAGAAAGTGCTCACTGCATGGAAACAATGCATTATCACGAAGCTGCTTTTATATATTTTTTTCGATCTAATTGCACTATAGAAAATAATTTTCTATTTTAGATCGTTTCTTGGATCAAAATCGCTAGAATACTGACTGTTTCCTACACTACAAAATTTATATCTGCATTTTTTAAGTTAATCTCTTTCAATTTTGCATCAATAATTTTTGGGTGTAAATTCAAACTGTTAAAATTTAAGAAAATATTTATAATTTTAATCTTCTCCTTTTATAAAAAAAAAAAAAAAATATTTTGCTGCGAACAGAACATCAGACACGAATTACTGTGGTGTTTTCCTAATAAAACTAATATTTATAATCCCAAAATTTAATTTTCATTTTAAAATTAAGTTCTAATTTATTTTATGGTTATATGACGAAGTGTGAATATTGCCATGACAAAAAAATCAGCGTAAACTACAAAGTATTCCAAATTGAAATCTTAATAAATCTATCATTTTTCTGTTATGAATTTCATATTTAAAAAAAATGTTTTTATGTCAGCTTTATGAAGTTCTATTTTAGTGTTGGGCAAGAGAAAAAAAATATCTATTAAGCCGCATGATAATTTGAAATTTATCGTGAAGCAATTACGATGTTTTTTCAATTGCACGAATTAATACCAGTTATAATTTACCCCAAACTTGTTTTATTTTAAATCTTTCTCTTAATTTTATTTGCTACGCGTTGATAGATAAAATTTATTTGCTTCGCTGCTATAATCATTCTTATTTGCACATTGTTTGGCTTATTTTTAGAAACTTAAAAAAGGAAAATACTCATAACATGGTTCCTTCTTTTTTCTTCTTTTGCATATTTAATTTAAAGAAGGACAAAAAAACTTAAAATGCAATCTACGTCCCATGGCTTCGTAGTGCGTTTTTTACTCATCACAGAGCATCTAATTGATTGACGTACAAGAAAAGGGTATTTAGTCATCTGTCACACAATGTTGGTGTCCTGTTTCAAAAAAACCCCGCCAGCACCTAATCCAGTTTCTTGAGAAAGGTCAATTTTTCTAAAATCTAATTAATATCTGTCATTGATGACTTGCGGCAGTGATTAATTTTTAAGATAAACTTCAGACATATTTCATGGGTTTAGTAAGTTGTCAAACAAAATATTCAATACACATATTTATGTCTTTGAAAAGCATGAAATCTCTTTTTTTTTCAGTATTACAAAATTGCATTTTTTAAAAAAGTTTTTCTCTTCTTTTATCAAATATTCAAAGGATTAAAAAGCGAGTGATATTTCGCTTCCATAACTTTTTTTAAAATTGGGTGATACAATTTAACTTTTCACTCCAACCAGCTAGAATATTTATTTATTGTTGAAATTAATATTTATTGAAAATATTAGTTTTCGCGACATTTTGCTTTTGCATTTTTCACGACTTGCGATTTTTGTTACAGGTAGTTTCTTTTTTGAAATCTATGATGATTATTAATGTAGAGTGCGCAAAATTAAAAACGGACCACCCTGAATTAATTTTGATCCCCTATTTTCACTTTCTAAGACTCAATCTCAATTGTTTGAGGAGGTGACCTCAAATATGCTAATTAATTAGTTCAAGCGACATTTTGTGTTGTGAAATCAGACATAATAACGTACTTTCTCAGAATAAGCATACCTTTTTTCGTCGGATTCGCGTTTTTGTCCCGTAAAATTATAGGGGTTAGTTGATAGCTGGGATATATGGGCATAATAGTTTGCGCATGAGAGCAGTCCAAACATTGCACCCATTAATGTTAATTTTACTTTTTGCGTATTTCCCCATATCTCGAGAACTTTTTAAGTAAATTGAAAATTTTTGCACACAATTATAAAATTCGTTTATCTAAAGAAAATTCCATGCAAAATATAACTTTTATAGAAGATATTTATTATTTTTTTAAATTTTATTTAACAACAGTTGAAAAAATTCTGAGTTGCAAGGTATACAATTTTCTACATCATTTGAAAGAATTCAATTAGAAATGGCAAAATACAAAATTTGAGCAAGATCGAATCAATAGTTCCTGAGGAATCGGATGTTAAAGATGACCTATTTTTAAAATATGATTTCTCAGGAGTTGTTCCACTGATAGATAAAGATATTACTGTACTACAGTAATATCTGTATTATATAGATAAAATGTTAATAAACAATATCTTGTTTTTACTTTATTTGAATAATTCAATATAAACTTAAGGATTTCTCGCCTGATATATTTAGTGTACTTTTCCTATATTATTGATATGAGTTGGTTTTGTTCTCTAAAAATTTCGTTCAATCAATTAATATATTTGGATACATTAATATTGCAATATTTTAATAATTATTCAGCAATTAAAAGATTTCTGAAATAATTAAGTCAATTTTAGCCTCACAATGTGAAAATTGTGTACCCTTTGTCATTTTAACACGTTCACGCCGAGAAAAGTGAAAATACTGGTACGGGAAAAGAGAAAATACTGGTAGAAGAACTATTTCAATATTAGATAATATTCGGGAGGCGTTAATCTATTCTCAACAAAAACAATTCACTGTAAGGAAATTTATCACGGCGAAGAAGCAATTCAATATAAAAATTGCATCCGTTAAAAACAATTGGTAGTTATGGATTTTTACTATTCCCGGAAAAAAACTAAAAAATGAAATTTATTGTTACCAGTTTTTACTCCGGTGCGCTGCCAAGATGAGACAAGCCACGGGTGGGTCACACCGGCGTGAACGTGTTAAGCAGGTTAAGCGATGTGTTAAAAGCGCTATTTCAACTTAAATGCAATTTTGGTTTAATTAAAAACTCATTGTTTCAAAAATGGATAGCATAATTGATACATAATTAATCAATATTTATAAAAGGTTTTACCTAAACGTTATGTTGAAATTGGTTTCATGAAAAAAAAATTTTTTAGCTGGATCTGTTTCGACAATTTATATAAAAATGAATCTTTTAAAATTTTTCAATTCCATTTAATTTGCATGCAAATTTTTTATTGCGTTTTTCCATCATGAAGAGCGTTATGTGAATTTAACTAAAACAGTTATTTTGAGAAACAAATTAAGAGTTCTACGTTATGGAGGAAAACATTTATTTCAGAGTATGAGAGCTTTAGTAATAATTGTAACCATTGAGATAGTTAAAGCCTTACAAAGAAATTTTCAATGCCACCAGTAAGAATAAGTTTTGTGAAGCAATTTATAAATTTTTAAATTATATTTAGTGTAACGCATGTAATTAGTAAATAGAGTGGTCGAAAGCTCATTTTGCTTTTTGTTATTTTAAATTTTTTTGTTTCTAGAACGCAAGAAGAAAAAACCGATAAATATTTGCACCCGTTTTTAAAATTTGCTTACAGAAAAATTATTTTTTGAAAAAAAACTTAATTATCAATTATTTATTTATTTTATTCAATACAGAGCGAAATTTAAATTTTAAATTATAAGAATCTTTTTAAACACTGCAATTTTAAGTGATGAAATATAAGATTTAAACCAAATTGGTTATTTGAGCTGTATTTTTTAAATTTCTGTCTTTTAAAAATTATCAATGAATAATTAGTAATTATTAAGGAATTAAAATATCTAATTGTTAAAAAAAACTTTCAAGTTCGAAATTTTTAAAAACTTAAATTTAAAAAAAATTCAAATTTAAAATGCCAATTAAGTAGTTTTTTTTTTGACTAACTCAGAAGATAGCATATTTATAAATTTGAAATTTAGTTTCCGCATCTAAAATTATTTTGTTCATTTATTTTTTTATCTATTAAATATTTAAAAGAAGAAAATATTTCATATAAAACTAACTTTAAAGAAAGTATTTAAGTTTAATGCAGACACAACTGTAATTCTAAAAATTTGATTCTTAAAACTTGAAAATCGTAAAATTTTTTACGGTAAAGAGAAAAAAGCTATTTAAGTTTTGCTAAATAATGTCTGAGTTTGATTATCATAATCTTTTTTCTTAGAACAGAGTTTTAAAACCGCCTATGTCTGAGTTATGGTGTGTAAATGAGGTTTATGTCGCCCTAAATTGATAATCATTTTGGATATATTTGAGTTGGCTTTTAACCAAGTAAGCCGTAAGATATGTAGTTCGTTGGGTTACGTAAAATATTTAGATTTGAAGAAAATAGGTTTATTACCAGACTGCTACATGAAAATCAACACTTACTCAATGTAAATGAGCTTGAAAAAAATAGAATATGTAAATATAAGAAACTTTCATGCTTTGAATTTTTTTTTTTACTGTTATCAAAAATCATAACACTTTTTGTGACAAAGTTAGTTATGACTTTGAACATAGTATTTTATTGTTAGATTTTATTTACTGCAATGTGAGCACATTCAGAATTACTAAGGCTGTTACCATTTCGAGAGCTTTGAAATATCTGTTATAATTTTGTTTGCTAGGCACAAGCATCTAAAAGTTTTAATGAAAAGTTTCGAAAATACTTTAAGATAATTGTTTATTTATTTAATTTGAGAATTCATTAATTTTTAAACGTGTGGTGCTCCATTTCATCAGCTATCCAAATTATATCGGCATCCATGTAGATAATATTATAAATTATGGTGGATGCCAACTGCTCGGCTTTCTGCAAAAGTTTTAATCGATTGGTAGGGATTAAATAATAAAACTAGTTGACTAAGTATAATTATACCCACTCTTTGAAAGAGTCGCCATGAGATAACTGTAATAAAGTTGCATTTCATATGATGCTTTGAATTCTTGATATGCAGTGGTGGAAAAATTACTAAAAATAAAAAATACTAAACGAAAAATAGCTAAAATTTCGTTACCACTAAAAATTTCAAAATCGGAGCAAGGTGGCATCATTGTTATAGGTTTTCTTTGTAGGTTTTGTGCCAAGGGAAGTAAAAAAAAGCATCAGTTTGAGTACTTTAAACTCCAAACAAATTTAAAATTTAAACTATGTTGTTGTTACTTATGCCACTTGCCAGTCAGCAAGCCTACTTGAACTTTTAAGTCAAAGAATACTTTTTTTTTAAAGGAGTGCCATCTACGGCTAAGGATAACAACTTCGGCCACACACTCACATCACAGTCCGTTTTACAAGGAGAACCCAATCATACTCCATTCATCCGCAGATCGTAATTTTGACCTGAACCTGCGAACGATCAATCTCCAATTCAGTACCTCCGGAGATATTGATTTGTTATGCGAACTTGGAGGACTTTGTGACCCCGACAGACTTAACGCGCACCAGTCACCATTCGATATGCGGGAATGCATCGGCTGGTAGGATTCGAACTCCCGTTCTCAAGAACTCGAGACTAACGTCTTACTAACCAGGTTATCCCGGCCCTAAACTTAATTTATGCAGCTTGCAAGAAAAAAAATTAACACCCTAAATAATCATAATAAATTGCATTTTCCACATACTGGAACTAAATTTTAATGGTCTGGGAACCTAATTTTAAATATTCTAATTACTTACTGTAGACGATAGTTTAAGTTATGAAATTTCTGACACAAAAACGAACTTTTAATAAACATGCCTTCATTTTCGGTGAGTTCGAATTATTAGGGGTACCCACAATCTACAAAATGGAGACCCAATAGTTTAGGAAGGAAAAGGGTTGAATGTTTGTTTCCCTCAGTGTTAATTTTTTTTTCTGCTTATCATTCGCCATATCTCCGGTACTAATAAAGTTAATCAGTCTACAATTTTTTTTTTTATCAAAACTATAAAAAAGAGCCCTAAGTAGAAAATTACTTTTTATAGTTATCTAATATTTTTTCATTTAACTAAATAATGGTTGAAAAAATTTTTGAACTGAAAGGTACACAAATTTTTGAAATAATTTTTAAGTATATAATTTTAATTGGTAAAATACGAAATTTGATTGAAATTGGTTGAATAATCATTAAGTTCGTACATTAAAAATTAAATTTTTCATGAATTTTTCTGCCAGTTCCTTTGAAATTTTTGATTTCATCATTTAAATTTACGAATATTAAAAATTTGTATATCATAAGATTCAAAATTAAATTTATTATTGTAAAATAAATAAATAAAAAATAATATACCTTGAAAATTATTTTTTGCATGTAATTATCTCAGTATAAGCGAATTTTATTATTTTGTGCAAAAAGTTCTTGATTCGCTTAAAGAGTTCTCGAGATAAGGCAAAATAAGCAAAAATTAAAATTAATGTATTTAGGGTTCTAAATTTTTATGACCAAACTATTAGGACCTTATTTTTCAGACTGCGGCTACCTCATATAAAAAATTAAAAACTGTCGAAATAAAAGGTATGTTTATTCAGAGAAAGTATGATTCTTATGTTTGATTTCGTAACTTAAATTATTTTCTGCACTAATTAATTTGCATATTTGAGATCATACTCTCGTACCATTAAAGTTAGTTTTAGTACATGAAAATCTGTTCATTAGATTGATAGTTTTTCTAGGTGAACACTTTTCTTTTGAGCTCTGTACTATTTTGTAAAAAAAAAAAAAAAAAAAAAAAAAAAAAAAACGTTTAAAATTTAAAGTTAAGAAATAGTTTAAATATTAAGTTTTTTTTATTTCAGTTTTGGGAATATTTTTCAAACTGAATGAAAATTATTATAACCTATTGAAAGATTTTAATTCCTGTACGAGTCTAAACAATGAATCATTTGAATAAAAGTTGATGTCAGAAGGAAAAAAAAAATTAAAATCAAATTATACCCAGGGAAATTTATTCTCAGTGTATATTTACAATTACTTTTTTCTTTTAGTTTAGTAAAAAAAATGTTCATTTTTTATTTAGGAATTCAAGAAAACCATTCAAGCACAGTATCATTGCATCGAATAGACATTCAAGGTCATTTATATCCGCACTACTTGCAATTTCGGCGGAAAGGGCAAGCTATTTGGCATAGTAAAACACGATACAAGCTACAGGGTTTAAATCACACCTGGATTATTGAGCTTCTGCCATACCATCAACTTCATCGTCTCTTGAAATCCAACCTTACAAGGTTGGAACCTAGGACTCTTATGAAATCAAGATGTTACTATAAAGGTCGAATATTAGGAGAAACTTTATCAACTGTAAAAGTGAGCCTATGTAAAGGAATGGTAAGTTTTTTTCCTTCTAAAAATATATATTTCTGAGCTATTCTCTGTTGTTAACAATTGTTTAAGGTACCTTTTAGGAACCTACTTTGAGTACATCATCAAAGCTCCTATTTTTAGGTAAAAATGAAAGAATCTATTTTTATCTCTCCAAAAATAACTTTAATTTTGTTTCTATCTCAGTTATAGCAGAAGTTGTGATAATTCAAAAACCATTAACTTACGTTATTGTTTCTAATAACACTTGAAAAAGCCAAGCTTGCCAGCCATTGGCCTTAGCGAATTAAATCAGGAAAGCGCGCCTTTGCTTGACAAAAGAGCACAGCTAGAGTTAAAGTACGACTTAGCCCATAACTCCCCGGATAGAAGGCAGCAACACTCATTCGAGAGGCCACTTCCACTATTTAGACAGTGATCTGAAGGGGAAGGAAATTTTCTTTAGATCCCTGAGCACAGTTGTCGGAACTCTGAAAAGGCTGGCTAAAAGTCAAAAAATTAAGTGGTTCAAAAGTACTAATCGTTAATGTTTTCTAGTCAACGAAAGTATAAAGAATAATGTAAAATAATCCATTTACACAATATTCTAATTATTATTGTATTATCCATATTAAATGGTTAGAAATTTTCCGCATCTGGAATGTCACTCTTTATTATACAATTCCATTAAGTGTTATTTCAGAAATAATTATAGTTTCATTATTGTTGTTGATTTTTCATGTGTTTCGAAGTTTAAAATTTATTTTTCTACGTTGATCCTGTAAATAATTAGTATACTACACTAGTTTAAAGCCTCATGCAAATATGAATATTTCATATAATAATACAACTTCATTGTGATTTATGAAAAAAAATTCCCCTTGGTTCTTCCCCCCTCCCTTTGTTGATTTTAAAGAAACTAAAGAATGATAAACCAGAACTAGGGGAAAAAAAGGTGCCTGTATCTGCCCCCATTGATTTTAACTATGAAAATGTGAAAAAAAGTATGTTTAGCAATTTTTTTTCTAATTTTTATGTTACAATTAATAAAGTAGACATAATTTTTTTTATTTTTATTGAAAATAAAAATATGTTAACTAAATATAATCAATTTCTACTTTTTCTTACAATTTCGGAATTTTTAGCACAATAAATATTTAAGACAACACTTTTGAAACAAAGGTCTTAAAAATAATAACAGTTTGAAGTAATGATATCAGTTAAATGTAGGTCAATAGTGACAATCAGTTACAATGCTATGTGTGCTGTTTTTTGTAATTATGAAGTATATTTAGTTATTATTCGAGTAATTCTCCATGAGATAGATACGCCCTTATTTAATGTTTTTTTTTCATTTGAAGATTGATTTCAATTTGAAATCGCGTAAAAAAAAATTTCAAGATTGCACAACATTGAAGATTTGTTCAAGTGATTATCACTAATAAAAGTTAAAAATAAGCTTAATCACATAATTTCTTAGTAGTAGAAAATGATTAGAATTATTAGAATATATGATATAGATTTTGTATTTCTTTTGTGTTAAATAATGTAAGAATATTATAAAATGTGACAATAAATGTGATAATTTAATAATGATTTTCTTTAAAACTTGCCATGCAGATTTTATTTATTTATTGTTACCATCACTAATATCATAATAAAGTTCAGTTAATATATGTGTAGTAGTTATGTGATAACCTTATATATACTGAATAACAGTAGAATATAAATTTTTTGAAGCAATATTTAGGATTAATTAGACATATTCAATTTTTGGCACTTAAACACTGCTTATTTGAATATTGAATTTATAATATTACATTCCTAATCAGTAACTTCAAAAAACCTATACATTGATACAAATTTAGAAAATTTATTTGAAGTATTAATTTTAGACTACTTTTTCTGAGTTCCGACCGCTGTTTTAAAAATATTGTTTCCATAAGTAAAAAAATTCAGAAATTCAAAAAAAAAGCAAAAATTAATTTTAGTTTATATATACGCAAACGACACTTTATATATATGCAAACGATATTTTAAGTTACTAAGGCAGACACAAAAACTATGGTGACCACATTTCCCAGATTTCGTCCATCCCTTATATTTTGGTGGTAGATATCCAAATCTGTTGAAAAAAAGTTATGCGTATTCAGAAAGAGTACGTTTTCGTGTCTGATTTCGTAACTTAAAATATCGTCCACACTAATTAATTAGCATACTTGAGGTCACTCCTTGAACCATTAAGATTGAGTCCTAGAACGTGAAGATCTGATTAGATTAAAAGTTATTCTGAGTTGTAAGATTTTTTCTGGATCATTATTTTTTCGCACTGTGCTTGGAATTTTTCATCAGATTTATAGAATAGAATAGACCACAGCGTGACCGATACTTTAATTTCTTATTGTGCAGCTTAAATTAAAAAAAATATTTATATACTTTTCACAGTTTTTGAAAAATACGTTGCGATATTAGCTTTAAATTACACAAATATTAATATTTAGTGCATCATCTGTTACCTAAGTTCAGTATTTGCAAATACAATGGAGCACACAAAATAAATAAAAATTATAACTTGTAATTAATTTATGCACTTTCATAAACCTAGTTTTTATTAAATGAGTTTGTTTTCATTGCTACAACTTAAATCTATTTTTACAGTTTCAATGCATTAATATAATGTTTCAGCACATGATACACGGATAAATAAAAATTAGTTAAAAATTTCGAATTTTGTCCGCTGAATATGTTTGGAGGAAATTTAATGAATTCCTCTTTGAATAAACAACATTATCTACTTCTTTGACTAAGCTACATGGTGTGTTTATTGATGTCTAAAACTGATTAACGCTTGAAAATATTTTTCAAATTACCCATATATTCCGAAGTAACATCTACTTACATTAATGTACACATTCCGAAGTAACATCTACTTACAATAATGTACACATTCCGAAGTAACATCTACTTACAGTAATGAATATATATTCCAAAGTAATGTACATATTCCGAAGTAACATCTACTTACAATAATGTACACATTCCGAAGTAACATCCACTTACAGTAATGTACATATTCCGAAGTAACATCCACTTACAGTAATGTACATATTCCGAAGTAACATCTACTTACACTAATGTACATATTCCGAAGTAACATCTACTTACAGTAATGTACATTTGTTAATTCATTGATTCGTTTCCATCAATGTTTGTTTTCTAAATTTCATGACTACTATTTTTTGTAATGAAAATAAATTATTTATAATAAGTTTTGATAACGGAGACATTTCTTTTATTATTGAAAATATATTTTAGACATACATTTAAAAGTCATTCCATAGCAATTATGTTTGTATACAGTATACGATAGATATCTTAAAAAAATTTCGAGATAGCGAGTTTTCGAAATAAAAAGTTCGGAACTAAATATGTTCAAAAAAGTGAAAAAATATATTCTGATATATTACTCTAAACATTAGTCATGAAACGTAAGAATAACTACTAATAATTATGTATGTAATGATAGTTTATTATAAGGTCTAAATACAACAACGATAATTTTATTTTTAAAAGTATGACAAAAATAATTATGCATTAAGTTGGAAAGAATTAGTTTAAAATAAACTTAAATTGTGATTTTTCCGAAAAAATTCATTTTCTACTTCGAAAAAAATTCGACATAACAAGGTTTTGAGAAGAAACTCTTTGCCATAGGAATTGAAATTACTATTAGGTAAATATATAATGCCAAGGGGGAAAATATTTTTTGACATAAAAAAATCTTCGAGATATCAGGAATATACTGTATTAGGTATTTTGGGAAGTGTCCATTGTTTAAATTGTTAAAAAACATTCCTAATTTTGTGAATTTTGGAAAATAGGGTCTTGTTTATGTGAAAAATCTCACAAACCGGCGAACAATTCAAACTATTTTGTGAAAGGTCTATTTTTGTGAATCTATTCATAATTCTATGTATAAGGTCCATTTTTTGTGATTAAAATAACACAAAAAATTGCTTTCATTGGGTTTTTGTTTTAAAATTGTTAAAGGCATCATTGGCTTTGGTTTTAAAAGAAAAGTTTTGTAAAGGTTCATTTTCGCGATAAAATATAATATGAAAGGTTCGTTTTAAAATAACTATTATGAAAAGAGTCCGTTTTAAAGATTAAAAAAAATTGAAGGATATATTGACGGACCTAAACTTCTCATAAATGACTCTTTTAATATATTGAAGTCTAAGATGAAAATGATGGTTTAAAACAAAAGAGAAAAATGTTAAGGCGCGTCCACTTTCAAGGAAGTTCAATTCTTCCATCAAATTGTAATCAAGGTGATAAGCTGCGCCCTCGTGTATCCTCTTATCTTAGATGCGGATCAGGAATATGTGATAGAAAACTTCCATGACACGAGAGTTTGAGATTTTAATCAGTTGAAGCGAGAACAGATGCCAACAGCTTTATTCTTTACTCGCCAAATTATTTGACTTGAGATTTTTCAAAAGGCTTAAGGTTGATGTAATAATTATATTAGAGATCCCATCTATTGTTCTTTTTTTAAAACATGGTTGTACTTTTAGCTGTCTGTTGGTCCGTAGTAAAAAATAGAATTTAGTCCACAATCTTCATTAAAAGATATTTTTATTATAAGATTAAAAAAATATTCTTAAGAGGTCTTTACCCTCGCCATTTTTATATTTTTGATTTGCGTTTTCTTGCTATTCTTTGTACAGTATAAATCTCGATATATCGAATTTTGATATCTCAAAAATCTTGTTATGCCGAAAAAATATTTTTCCTGCATTATATATCCACCTTATGCTAAATTAAATTCCTATGACAAAGAGTTTTTTCTCAAAACCTTGTTATGTCGATCTTTTTTCGAAATAGAAAATTAATTTTTTTCGGAAAGATCACAATATAACAATGTTGCAAACAATGTTGTTTTAATTAAATGCATATTTATTTTTGTCTTACTTTTAAAAAAAATTGTCATTGTTGTATTTAGACTAATGGTCAACTATCATTACATACATATTTATTAATAGTTATTCTTATGTTTCATGATTCGTTCGATTTTCAGAGTAATATTTTACGATATATTTTTCTACTATTTAGAACATATTTAGCTCTGAACTCGTTATCTCGAAATCTCGCTATCTCGAAATGTTTTTTAGCATCCCTTCAACTTAGAGATATTGAGAGTATACTGTACTTTTGATGATACTGACTGAATGAATCGACCTCAATACTTCTTAAAAAAGGAAATCATTCAGGGGTATCTTCTATGGATTTTTTCTTAAAACCTTAAGGCAATAAAGTTATGCAAGTTGTGATTTTGAGTAAATAATTTAAAACTACGCATTTGTCAGGTTTTAAATTTTTTTAAATTTAATTTTACTATAGTTTAAGCTGATGAAAACCGATTGCTGAAAAATTCTTTTGACGTTAATTGCACAAAAACAAAGATGCTTATTGAAAATTTAAAAACAGACCACTGTATTCTATTTAACTACTTTTCAAAAACTGCTGATTGTAGAATTGTATTGGTATAATTTTGAGAGAAAAATGAATAGAAAATCTAAAACACCGCGAGCTTTATATCTCAAATTTTGATTGCGTGACGATATTGTACTTAACGTAATATACTGCGTACTATAATGTAATATAGTACTATATCATATCGCACTATAATATAATGTATTACATTGCATATATCGAAATATGCTGCCGAAGAAATATCCACCATCAGTTTATTTGTGAAAATTTAATGAAAATGATTAACCCTTTGATGCAGAATTTTTATTAAACATATTTTCCATACTTTTTTTTCATTATTTTGTATTAATTTAGGTCAAAATAAGTAAAAAAATATTATATATACCATTTTAATAATTTATGGTTATAAAACACAGCATGAAACACCGGTGTCTCTTTTAGGGAACTTCCAAACACGGCTCACTTTCAAACAATTTTTTCAGATTTGCACTATTTCTAATTATTTAGATCTAAGAGAAACAGTTACTCATCATTGAAAATTTCTTTATTTACAAAATCAATCATTGATATATTTTTGAATATGAATGAAAAAAAAATTCAAACTACTTTTTTTGGATTTTATATTTTAGTACAAATATATTTCCGTAATATAACGCATTTTTTAATAACTATTAGACTGTTTTTTTATAATTAAAAGTACCGAAATATAATTTTACTTGTAATTAGAGCTTCAAAAAATGTATATAAAAGGGATATCGGTGTCCCATTTGCGTTAACTTAACAAAGCTGATCACTTAACGAAGTTGAAGCTATATTAATTGTTTGCTATCAAAATTAACCAAGAGATTACCTTTTTTTAAAATAAAACAAAAGGATTCGATTTGAGGGAGGAATAGACCAGTTGTAGAAAAACTATGTAAGATGGCTGTCTTAAAAATGATTTTTTAAGTTATTAGAATAATTAATATTTATTATTTTAATTAATTTATTAGAATACTTAAAGATTTAGTAAGTTATTAGAATAATTGGTGTGGCTGTATTTTTAAATAAGTCTACTTTTTTGGCACTCCTTAATTAATCTTTGATTATTCTTTCAAATGAAGAATTTTCAGAAAAATTTAAATATTTTTTAAAAAAAGTTTTGCTTGGTAGTTTTGTCTTAGAAAGATAAAGAATACTGCGAACACTTCAAAATAGAAATTTGTTTACAGACTTTGACAGTATTTTCAGTCACTAAAATTTTTTGTACAGGTTTAAGCTAGAATTAATGTAAATGGCCACAATACAACGTATATTATTTTATTAACACTCAGAAATAGAGATTATATATAAGATAGACTCAGATATAAGACTTTTCAAATAATAAATTACATATTTTAATACACAAAGGCTTTAAAAATTTTTAAATTTTTATGGAGCTTATTAAAATATTTAATAGCATTTTTGTTAGTTTGTAGCTTTTCTAATCCTTACAGGGAAGAATTAATACAACAGTAATGGCGAAGAATTAATACAATAGCAATAAGAGCAATGAATATTTTCTTACGCTCAACTAAGTTCATTGTTGCACGTAAAAAATAGATGCAACGAAAAATACATAACTACGAAATCAGATTTTTACTTAGATAACTGTTTTGTTTGAATATGTAACATAATTTTCAATATATAATTTAATCGCATACCCATAGGAGTTTTTTTAGAAAGCTGTTTTAATCGCAAATATAACATATTTAGAATATATAGCTACAAAATCACAGATTTGCTTTAAATAACTGTTTTGTATGAATATAATACAATCATGAAAACATTTAATGATGTGTCCAATGAATTCACTTATAAAAAATATTTTAATTAAATATTTATATGAATTAATTATTTTTAATATTTCAAATCTTACAGTGATGGCACACTGTAAAATTTATTTTTTACTTAAAATTAACAAAGATATTTTTATAAAAACAATCTTTTTTCAAACTTAACAAAAATATCCCCAAGAAATGTTTTTTTAATATTGTTTTAATATTTAAAAATGATCATACATAGCGACTGTTGGATACATAAATTAAAATTGAATCTACAAGATACTGAAATTTTTTAGGCTAATTTTTGCATTTTAGACGTTTCTAATATCTAATCGAAATGGCAAAAACAAAAATTAATTTGATAACTGCTTATTAATTACATTTATAATAAAATATATATAACTAACTGATATAGAAGCTTTTAAAATTACAGTGTTAGTAAACTTGTTGCTAAAATAGTACAACTGAACTGTGTAATTGGATAAACTTAAATTTTAGTGCTTTGTGAGAAGAAATTTTTAAATTCATTTCCTAGAATTATTATAAAATTTTATAATTTGGGGTAACAAGGTTTTGAAGACAAAAGGTGAAAATATCAAGATTTTCACCGTTTGTCTAAAACTACATCCAGAATTACCGTAAAGTCTACCAAAACTCATCTGTCCGTAGCAAGGATTTGTAGAAATTTTATACATAAAAAAGAGAAATGGGCAGATAACTGTTAGGTCATGACTGATAATTTTAAAATGACATTTTGAAAAATTCATCAGTGTGAAATGTACATTTATAATAATGATATATAATGGAGGAAATCATTTTAAATCAGATATATTAAGTTATTAAATCAAAAATGAAATGTCAAAGTATAAATTTTGCTACAGAATTAAATATAAAAATTAAGTCTTCCGAGGAGGGAGGCCGGAAAAGTTGGCAGCTGGGAAACTGGAGAAAAGCAAAGAAAAAAGAATAATGGTTTTCGTTTTAATCAGTGAACATATTAAATACAAAATTCTTGCACAATATTTAATTTTTTTCAGTACAATCTATTTTTTTTTATTTTTTATAGTGACATGTGTAGTTTTAGGTATTTCAAATATTTTTAGAATATTGGATTTGGAATATTTGCGAGCACTTTTAGAACTCAGCGAATCCCATATGTCCTGTTCCAATTCTTAACTCAGAAACTTGCTTATGTTACAAATGCATACTTACAAATTGCATACTTACAAATATTCTATTTCCGTTTTAAGAAATCTTAAAAATGAGCATAAAAATGTAAAGAAGAAAATAAAATATATGTTCTTTTCAAGTCATGTAATTTAATCTGCCCAATGGACAGATTTTCTTTATAACATTGTGTAAGCTACATAATGTGAAGTACACTTTGGGACAGTTTAAAACAGTAAATTCTACCGTTACTTGTTCAAAATCACTTTAGAACGTCGAAACCCCTAACCTTGCTTATGGATTATACTTAAAAAATATTATATTTTCGTTTTCAGATAGCTTAAAATTGAACAAAAAAATGTGAAGGGGAAAAAAAAATAAATGATCTGATATGATCTCTTCATGTTGTGCAGCTTATACAATGATTTAAAGAAAATCTGTCCAATGCTGGAGTATAAAATGTTTTCTGGGACATAAGTAGTGCCTGTCACACATTTCACTCATTTTTTTTCTATACATTTTATTGACCTCACTTTAAGAAGCGAGCTTTTTACTTCCTCCGATAATATTGAACTCCCACCTTTTTATATACATATATACACACACCTGAAATAATTTGCCTTCCTCCCTCTTCTGATATGTCAACGGTCAGCCTAGCGTCTCAAATGTCTTCCTGTCCTTTTTTCGAAGAAAATGCCTTTCTGTCAAAAGAACATCTGTTACAGAAGTATTCAGAATTATTTATCCATGTTCCAGTTTGATTTTGATCATCTGGATGTTTAAATAAGGTATTCACTACAGAAACATTGAAAATGTTTGATATTTATTTTAGTTTGATTAAATAAGGTATTTGATATAACTTTATCGAATATTTTTCCTTTCAAAAAACTACTTGCTAATGTTAAATGTTTATAAATAACATATTTTAATAATTAAGATATTCATTCAGATTTATATCTGAAATATTCTTAAAACATCAAAAATTCTTATCAATGAGTCAAAAAATAAGAATTATATAGGACAGAGTAGAATAAGAATAGATATCTCGATTGCGTGGAAATTTTTTTTCTAACTGACACACTCATAATTACACTTTACTAGTCCAGATGGACTCACCAAATAGGCTTTAATTAATTCACGGCGCTTATGTTGATATGTTTGTTTTATTATATCAACTCGCTAATGTTCTTTCGTTTCTAAACTATCCTTTTTTAATGGTCATTATAGTTATAAAAGTAATTTTTAGTTCAGCTTATTATATGTTTACTAAAGATTCATAAACTGACAATAAGGATTTAATCCAATAGTAGCGCTGTTCTGTTTCGTTTTGATAACCTCTGCTCTCATGGTATGATCGGGTACCTTCTTGATGTGTGTCTATACTGGGCCCACGAAAGTTGCAGTGCTGTGGAGGAAGAAAATTGCATGCAAGACTGAACAACGGTTTTACGCGCTGTAAGACAATATTTATGCGGACCGCTTACTCAAAGAGCAAAAAACCTTATTTTAATATTTTGTAGAATTTTTCAAGATCTTTTTATACAAAATCGTAGTTTTTATATACATATAAAGATATTTTCTGTGATTTGCTTAAAAATAAATTAATAAGTACATATTTTTTGTGAGGAATTTGGGTTTGGTTCTCCACAGTCGTGGGCTCCAGGACTGCGTCCCTCTCTCTGTCCTTCTTGACGTGTAAATTACATGCATAGTTTTCTTATATTTTTATATATAATAGAAATATCTATTTTTTCACTGAAATTCCAGTATTTTAAAATTTCCCATAGAGTTAACATATGCATGTCATGTGGTAAGCTCGGGTGATTTGACTTTTTCTAGAAAAAAAAAACACTTCATGAAAAAAAGTAGTAAATCTATAACTTTTCAGGAATGATATAAAGTACACAACTAAACAATGAACATCGTGATTAAATTTGAAAGTTTTTAGGTGGAACAATTTAGCTTCAAATCTTAGCTACCCCACTGTCTCCTACTTTTTTGGTTTCACTTAAATTTCCTGTAATTTTTTTAACTTTTGCATGATTTTACTAAAACTTTAAATGCGTTTTTCCTGAAAGTGAATTTTTTTCTTGGTTGATAAGTTTTCTGAAATTGTTCGACTGGGGTTATTTATTTTTTTAAAAAAAATCAGTGTTTTTTATATTGGATATTTATTTACTCGTAATTTATTAATTATCTTTCCTTCAGAGAATACTTAGTTGGAAAATCAGTTTGAATAACCAATTTATAAATTTTCTTCCCCACATATACAACTATTTTTTAAAAAAAAAAAAAAATTAGTATCATAATTCCATGAATATATTTTTATGACAATTAGTTTCTTTCAGAGAAGCTAATAGAAAGAAGTGTCAACTGTGTTGATAAGACTTTTTGGTTACACTCACAAAATATTCTGTTTAATTAGTTATTTTAGTAGTAAGAAAAGAAACTTTAATAAATTTATAAATGACCGAAATCAATCTTGAAATACAAATATAAAGAAGAACATACAAATATAAAGAAGAAAAAAAGAATTTTATTTCCTTTAAACTTCATTAATGAAATTTTTATGATTATTGATGTGCGTTTTCAATCGAATATATTATTTTGCTTTGAAAGAATATTAATTCAAAATAATTTATTTACTCATTAAATCAATTTGGTAACATGTATATTTTTCAACTATGAAAGAAAGTTAAATAATAAATATTGAAAAATAAATTTACGTACGCATAAAATGTGTTTAACTAAGTGTTTGTTTTAATATATAAGTTTTTTTCGTTAATCTAACTTATTTTTTGCTACCGTTCTATTTTTTACCAGACACCCGTTCTAGTTGAAAACATGTGTTCAGGTTCCAATCTGGAGGTGGGTGTGGCAGTTAGTTGTAAAGAACCCACTCATTTAAATGCTTCGTTTCACCACTTCTGAAAAACTCATTAATTTAAGAAGTAACAAAACTTAAAAACGTGTTTATTTAAATTCATCAATTTAGTGATAGAATTCGACATATAAGTGATTATTGTGCTTAATCATAGGAGTGTTCCATTCGAGTGTTTGTTTGGACAAAGTGTTGTACGTACTTTATCAAAAATAACAAATTTGATATTGATATAATTATGCTGACTTTTCTTAAAATCCAAAGCACAGATGTTATTTTAAATGCTAGTTCTGTTAAATAATATTATAGAATATACGTAACATTTTTAACTATATTACGAGGTGCAAACTACTTTAAACAAAAACACGGTAACAAATTGAAAAAAAAAGCAAAATTGAGTTTTTAATTTTAACATAGATTCAAAAACATTTAACAAAATTCAGACATATAATTACATTTAACTACTTGCAAAATGAATAAAAATCATAATAATCGCCCAAAAATTTCAGAAAAGAATTATTTTCGCAAAAAGAACCATTTAAAAATGTATCTTTGAATTTTTGCTAACTTAGTAATTGATTAATTGCGTAATGTTATTTTAGAGTGAGTTAGTAGAAGTTTTCAACAAATAAATTTGAAGCGAGCGAATGATATTTGATGTGGCACAGAAAGAAATAGGCGACGTTTTTAATGAAAGAAATTCGAGCTTTGATGGAAATATCTCTGCAACCAAAATTAAAGAACTAAACAATTTATGTACAGTGCACGAAATGAAGCGAATACTCTGAATAACTTCTGATCTAATGATCATATTTTCACATTCTTAATAATGGTTTGAGGACTTATCCCAAAATGCGTAAATTAATTACTGCAGACGATATTTTGAGTTAGAAAATCCGACACTAAAGCACATTTTCTCTTAATAAACATACCTTTTTAAGATAGATTCGGATGCTGCACCCTTAAAATAAGAGGGACACTAATTTTAAGGGTGCAAAATATGATCAGAATAGTTTTTAAAGCTAGCTCTCGAAAGTGTGGATCGCATAATGTTAATTTCGCTATTTGTGAATTATCCCAAAACCTTTCTAAGAAACCATATCCCGAAAAATTTCTAATGGAATTAAAAAAAAATTTTCTCAGCCAATTATAAAATATGGCTATCATACCACGCAATAGTTAACTTTAATTAATTATTTATTATTTTTTTTAATAATAGACGATAAAGCCTGGAGTTGTAAGGTATGCAAATTTTTACATCATTTTGCTGTTGTAGTTCCCAATGCTACTTGCCAATACCAGCAATCTTGCTATTATCATTTTAAAGAATGTAATGAACTCGAATGCAACAGTTCTGAGTGGCAGTTTCTGAGTAATCAAAATTTTAAAAGTCGTACTTTTAAAATTTAATTTTTTTGACCGATCTATTCGACTGATTTCGTTCACGTTTTGTATTTTGCCACTTAAAATTACATTCTTTAAAAAGACGTAAAATTTTGCATGTCGGCAATTCAAAAATTTTCAACTTTATCAATGAATGAAATAATTATAACTAATAATAATTTGTATTAAAGTTATATTTTGGATGGAATTATTTTTTGATAGACGAGTTTTATGATTACATATGCAAATATTTTTCTATTTACTTAAAAATTTTCGAGACATAACGAAGTACGCAAAAATTTAAATTAACATTAAAGCATCCAACCCAAAATATTGAGATCATATTTTCTAGATTGCGGTTACTCCTTTTATCCATATTTTGATGGTTAAGAATCCGTCGAAAGGTATGTTTATTCAGAAAAAGTATGTTTTTGTATTTAATATTTTAACTCAAAATATCGCTGTGATAGTGCAGGGAAAGAAAACATCTGAAACAAAACGTACTTTAATGGGAGACGACCCTCCGCAATTCCGGTCTTATTTTTAATAAATCTCTTTTAATAACACAAAATGAAATTTGTACTATTATTTGTATTTTAATGAAAACTCCTTAAGCTTTCTTTCAAAAAGTACGAAAACTGCTTCGAAAATTGCTTGAAAATTTTCGTTTTTAAGATATTCAATTTAATCATTTTCATTAGTTGCCAAATACGATTCACTACAAAATTATGAAGAAAATTTTTTTTAAAATTTTTTCTGCACATGCGAGTATAAAAGAACCAATTTAAATGCTCATATATCGCGCAGTTTTTAATATTTTTTTAAAAACATTTTAAATTAATAAATTTGTAATTAATTTTAAATTGATCCAAAATGTTTAAATGCATTAAATATTTTTAAAATTAAAAAAAAAAAAAAAGCGTAAGACACGCGAAGTAACTTTTTATAAAAATGTCAATATTTCCATAAATATTTACGCTAGGCTTACTAAATTTCATGTAATTATTAAAAATAACAACTTGAGTAATCTATACAAGTTACAAGCTTATTTCTTTATTTTCTGGCACAGGGTGTTTAAAAATATTTGTCGTCTTTCGTAGTTTATTGTCGGTCTCCAAAACCTCTGAAAACTCTAAATCTTATTACTAAGTATGAAAAATCGCATGAACAAAACACCTCAAAAATTTCAAGCTAAAAATAATCCTTTAAGTATTTCTTGAGAATTTTAAAAAAAGTCAAAAACTGAAATAGTCTCTTACATTACTGTAGGTTAGTGTATGTTTAAATTAGTGGAATTTTTTTTCTCACACGATTGAATATTTGTTTCTATAGTTGAGAATCTGGACCGAGAAAGAAAAAAAGCATAGATTGATTTAAGAATTTCTTGAAGGTCATAAGTCTAACCTTTCAAATAAGTCAAACAATCCAAAATAAGAAATAGGATTTAAATGTAATAGCGGTATTATTTCATTCATTTGCGAACTTAAATATTATTTGCTTTAAAACCTTAAAATTATATCATTCCAAATTATGCTTTTTAAATCTTTGCATATACACAAAAATTAATTAGTATTACCATGACGAAAGAAAAATATTTAAACAAGAAAGACTGCAAAGCACAGATGTTCAAATTGCTTCTTTATTGAACAGAATTCAGTGGCGCAGGTGTTAAATAAAATAAACGAATGTAAATGAACTGCAGAGGAACAATTTTCCATTATTTTCATGGTCAAAGAAAGATGGCAAATAAAAAAGGACATGGATGTAACATCAGAATATTGTTCTTTATTGTGCAAGAGCAGTGGTTCAACAAAACTTAATAAAAGTCAATTTTATGTAGTCTGAAATGAAAGCATATTTTTAAAAAATTGCTTTAGTATTGGAAGTAGATTGTGTTAAAAATATTAATAGCCCAAAAATAATCCTATCTAAAACTTATATGAAATCTAATAACATTTTAATACAAATAAGTTATTTACTTTAATTCAAAATTGCCATCTGTAAGCATTTAGCATTAAATAAAATAAAACTTTAATTTTGTAATTTATTAAGTTATGAAATAAGAAAGGCCCTAAATGCATGATGTAGTTGTTACATAATCGTGAAAACTATTTCTTTTATATATTAAAGGAATAGTTTACATTTTTTATATTCATACATGTGCATATTGTGTATTATAAGTTGTGAAATTTAAGATAGTTCGGACAAGTTGTAACATCTCTGAAATATTTTTATTCAGATTTAAATACTGATAAGTAAATAAAAGAGCAAAAATAAAATGCTAGGAATCCCCACTTTTATATTGTATTTATCTGTTATATTGTATTTATATTATTAATTGCATTTACTTGTTTTTTAAATAAGGAAAATGATCTTAACACATTTTTATACTTTCAAAATAATGTTGTAAAATACACCGTTTTTTTGAGGTTTTTATAATGAAATCAATCACCTATAACTTTTCGTCCTCTGCTTAAATATTACTAATTTGAAGCGCTTCCTTTTCTAGGTAGAAATAAACTTTAAAATTTTTACTAGAATGAACAACAAACTACTTATTTCGTAGTTTTTATTTTTGCGCATTCCTATTACTACTAAATATTCGGTTGTTTAATCGATTTAAAAAATAAAGAGAATAGTGATAAATTAAATTTTTTTAATCTAGTTACAGTTCTTATATATTGATATATTTATTTTTTTAACCTAATTTAATATTGCATCACTAAAATGTAGATTAAAAATTCAATGCAATTTTCATAGAATAAACTTAGGCAAGAATGCAGAAAATCAAATTGAATCAATGGCATTTTCATTGTTACCGGAGTTGTTGAAATTTACTATGGTTATGATACTGAAATAAGGGCGAAAATGTACGTAAATACATATTATGTAAATATTTGTATTTGATCATATTTCAACTTTTGAATGAGAGTTTAGTTTCCAAACTTTTATTGTAACAAGAACTGAGCAAACGAAGTTATTAAAAGTATTTAAGTTAAAAATTTATTTAAGTAAAATAATATAAATGTATTTTAATTATTTTATTTTCTATTTGTAAGTTTTTTTCAATTATTTAAATAATTCTAAGTGCAGGATATATTATAGGATATATTATATTATCATATTCTATAAAGGAAATAGTTTTGTCGTTCTTAATGCAATTTTTTGTTCCGTCATGAATTTTTTTAAGAAAATGAAGACAGTAGTAAGTAGTTTTATAGTAGTAGACTTAAAGTAGTTTTATGATAAACCTATTTATTTACTTTCATTTTTCGTGCTTAGAAAATAATTTAAAACAAAGGCATTAATAAACACATAATTTTTAAAATACCCATTTTTTTGTAAACACTGCATTTTAAATTATTGCTACAATTCTAACAAAGTGCTGCTAGGTCGAAATTTTATAGAATTCGTAAACAATACTCCCTAACTTACATTAAATCATTTACGATTAATTAAATAAAAAAAATCATACCCTTTTAATAGGAGTATATGCTTGGTATAAAATCTTAAGTGCTTATCGAATTTTACACACTTAATATCTTCAAGAGGTTTTAAAATTTTAATCCGAATTAATATTGTTGCAATTTAAAATTATTAAAATAAAAATGCTAATTAAATGAAAATAATTTTTGGTTTAAAATAGAATATAAAACAGAACATTATTTCGCCATCATTGCCATTTTTAATTTCAAGTAAAATAAAATATAAATAACTTTAGTTTTAAAATCGTTTGCAAAGCTTACAGATAATATCCGTATATATTTTAATCATTTTAGCTCTGAGTTTTTCAATATTTTTTAGAGAAAATCTTAAACACATTGTAACTGAATAGTATTGTTTAAAGCTTGGAATAATCAGCGAGTAATCGAGACTGTTAAATTTTGTGATAGCTCAAAAAAGAAATGAAGTGAAGAAAATTTTTCGTCTGAGATCGAGATTTAAAAATTAAGAATTCTGAGGCATAAAAAAAATTTAATCAGCTGCATCTCTAATCGTCTGACAAACGGCTTCTTTCGTCCCGAACTTAAACAGAAAGTAAGAAAATTAGCTTTTCACGTTTTAAAGATGTATTTATATCACGTATATTTGAGTCAATATTTTATGGTATGTTCTGATTTTAATCTTAATTTGAAACCTTAAATACGTTTTAAAACATTATTTAATTTGTTTGACCTTGCTGTGACAACGTTTTTATTCGTTAATTTGTATTTTAAATAATTAAGAGAGTCCCAGAACTTAACATTCATGAATATAAACCTTGATGATTATAGAGAAAAATATTATTGTTAATCCCTGTAAAGCTCTATTTTTAAGTTCCAAAAAAATCATATTTTATGTTATCTATGAAATGTATTGTTTCTTAGAATTAAATTTCATGACAAATAAATAATCTAGTAAAAATCAAGATTAATCGAGTTCCTGATAAACAAAAAATAAATAAAAAAATTAATGTTTTATAATTTAATTTTTCTTAGAACAACCGAAGTCAGATTTTTTTCTAATGCTGTTTTTGTTATTATGTTCGCATTATGGTGTAAGTACTTTTTTTATAAGCTTCATTAATTTATTATTTACGTTTCAAATTTGTTTTTTGAAAATTGGGGAAAAAATTCTTGAAAATTGAAAAAATACCGAATT
The DNA here is from genome assembly GCF_043381705.1 of Parasteatoda tepidariorum. Classification (NCBI taxonomy): domain Eukaryota; kingdom Metazoa; phylum Arthropoda; class Arachnida; order Araneae; family Theridiidae; genus Parasteatoda; species Parasteatoda tepidariorum. Next base: position 16,792,286 of record NC_092215.1, read on the forward strand.
GGAAAAGAAATTAGGTGTTTAAATATTCTATAAAGCAGATTTTTTAAATAAAAAAAGATTGATTGCTGTAGTTTTTTCGAAAAATAGCATCAACTAATGCACCAACCAATCCATAAGACTAGAGAAGAAATCAATGGCATTAGAGAAAAAAACTTCAATATTATACTGTATAATTTCAATTTTAGGTACTTATCGGTTATAGAAATTATGTGTTTGCGATTGATTAACTGAGTTGTCACCAACACGAACAGTGGTACTTATACATGATAAGTACAAATTTTAATATCACTGTGTATTGTGCAAAAAAATATCGATATTTTATAATATATAGCGACACTTTTCTAAAGTAACCTACTTTGTCAATACTTCAGTCGATATTTGCGTTACCCAAACAAAAGTTATCAACGCTCACCGCATTCAATAATCAACGCTATGTATAATTTCTGCGATATTATTTTTGTGGACATATTATTGATAATAAACGCTATATTATCGTACTCGATAATTATAGTTGTCAATAATAATAGTAATATTATCGTATTTCATACATCTATGCGTTTTATCAGATTTGCAGTCGATAACTTGTTTAAATCATTGGGGGTCTCATGTTTTGGTGAACTTGGCTTCATGGTTTTTATATCCTAATTTTGTGATCATCGTGTACTCTAATTTTTCGTGTCAAATTTTTTTGGTCTTACCGTTGTAAGTGGAGTTGAAACAATATAGGAGTATTTTTACTGTGAAAAAAAGAACTTTACCTATTTGACACGTTCAAGTTAAGAGAGATTCTGTTTGGTTCATAGTCTGCATTCGGAAAATTGATGCTAACTATAAATCTATTCCTGTTCTAAAATTTTCCTATTTCATTATTAGTGCTTAGTTATGCATTTATGAATTAAACATTTAAATGAATAGTTTCAAGGAATGTGTCTTAAATTCGTCGCGTTGAAAAATTCATTTAAATTTTGCAATATTTCGGAATGTTATTTAACCTTCACCCACACTTAAACTCAACCCAATTTTTCCAGTAGGTGTTAAGGTTAGTTGCATATTAATCTTATAAATAGCAGGTCTTAGGTATTTTCTTACAGTTGCTACTGATTTAAGAATTAATTGAATATTAAACAGTAAGTCGAAGTTGTATATTTCCTGAAGGCAAGAAGTCTTTTGTAAATGACAATCAGTAATGCGTCACAATTAAACTTAAATAGCCTTCGAGTAATGTCATTAACATTTAATGACAGCCGTTGAAAATAAATGTTTTGTGTCACAATTGCCAAATTGGGACATACTTTATCACTAATAGCTGTCTAACTCGACACATGTAAAAGATGCTGCCTAAAGGAAACTATTTTTTATTTCTCGAGTCTACGTTCTCTAAGTTATGTCTCCGATTTCTATGATTTTTATAAACATATGTGTTATAAACCATGGCAGGTGTTTGAAACCTGTTATTTTTGTACTAAAAAACTGCTGGACCAAATAGTAGTAAATATAAGAGCTTGGTAAAATGAATCCTCAAGGTGATTAGATTCAATTGAAAGTTTGGATTAGAAGCAATGCTTCAAATTAGTTAACTCAAGTAATATGCACAAAAATCAGCAATATATAAACAATATTGCACCTATTATCTTAAATTTTTAGATATTATTTTTTTTCTTCAAATTTGCCTTCTATTTGGTTTTAGTTTAATCAATAAGAATCGTACAATTTTGGAAAAGTTTTTAATTTTATATTGCGCTGTATTACTTTAAAGTAATAGCGTTTCTAAATTCAAATGAACAGCACTGATTATGATTTAAATCTGTTCGAATAGTTCTTTGATCAATCCATTGATTCAAAAGATTCAAATTAGGAATCTTACCTAAATCAAGTGATTGGCATCAAATGATCTGTATCACTGATTTGATATGCTTTTACATTATGATTCGGCCCACCGAAATAAATCACTTATTCAAATTATTGTTTTGAATCATAGAACCAGCACCCCAACTCGAGTAAATATTAGATTTTTGTTCTAGACTCTAAGGAATTAGTCTGAAGTTTAAAATATTAGAGCTGTTAAAAAAAAATTTAAATTAAGAATAAATATTTTTATTTTAAAAGTATCCACCATTTGTTAGCAACATCATTTTATTTATTTTATAGCCATCGATGAACAGCTGACTCAATTTTTGGTTTACGATTACAAATGTTCAACTCCGTAGCCTAGTATTTTTGAACCCAATCCAGAAGACAAGAGAACTCCTGGATCAAATACATGGAGATACATCAAATACATGTGTTACACGGAGAGGAAACCACGAAAACCTCCCACGGTTAGCCTGATGGCAAGGGGACTCTAACCTATGATCCGTCTGAGGATATTTTAAGTCAACACTGTGGTCGGTGCGAGCAGGGTACGAGGTTCGTATCGATTAGCTATCGCTGGAATCGAACCCGGGTCACCTCCTTGGGAGGCAAGCGCTCTATACCCTGAGTTACCACGGCTTTAGCAACATTATTGAGCTGAAGTATATCTCTGTGATTAGCGTGCACTATCTGTAGCCTATGCATTGTCTGAATGAAATCTTCATCTTAAATTTTCAGTGACAAAATAGGTTAAAAATATATTAAATTAAATTATTTTGTGACAATTAATTAGTAGAAGAGGCAAAGTTCTTGGAAACTCTGGACATTTTGACCTAAAACAGCGCGTTTCTATAAAAGGAAAAATAAATTAATACTCAAATTAACTTTAGTTTTTTTGTTTCTATGTTATATATTTTTATTTTCAATTTTTGTTTTACATTTTATTTTTATATGTTTCAGTTTTAAAAATTATGTTGAAGCTCGCTTTAAGAAAATTATAATCCCTAAAATTATACGAGGGAAAGCCTTTCTTGAGCGCATATTATTGTTTTGGAAACTATTTGCTTACTTTTAAAACTAATATTATACAAAGGAGTATTTTAAAGTGAGATTTTCTTTTTTAATTCTTGAAATTGTGTTTATCTAAAATAGACTTACGTAAAAAATTACCTCTTCAGTGCAGATAAATTGTGTAGGGAAATGAAGAAACAAATGTGATAAAACTCAAGAATTTACCTTGTTTCAATTGCTTTACCTAACGTTTCATTCATTGTTGTCAACTTTATATTGTGTCATGTCGTTTTTCGTAATAAACACACAGCGAAAAGAGAAAGTAACTATCTTAAATAGCCGCACCTTTTTTACTCAAGAAATTTATGGTTTAAGAAAGCCATTATCTTCCTCGGTTTGAAACAATGTTACAAGTTACTTTAAATAAGTTGATTAACACCAACCATGTTCGTCCCGCTAAACTTTTCATTTCCTCAGGTCTTATGTCTTAATAATTGTCACTTGTCTGGCTAAGTTGCTCCCGTTCAAATCCTTTCTCCTACCATTTTATTTTGGCAACGTTTTCAGTGGCTGTTTAACATATAGATGATTTTGTCAGTCATAAATCTTGTTAGTTTCGTCAGACTTTGCGTCATATTTTCGTCACTTGCATGCTTTTGTTTAAGATTTACTGACTGTTCAATTTTCAAATTTAGCCCATCTTAAAGTCTCAAGAATAATCTAAATTCCTCCGAGAAAAAATTCACACATTTCACTAAGGCAAAAAAAAATATTAATAATTTGGAATATAAATATTATTGTTTTAACTGTTAAAAGTTACAGTTTTATACTTGTTACATTATTTATAATACTAGTTCATTTAAGATGGAAGTTTTAAATTATATAGGCAATTTTAATATTAAAGAAAATTGAGAAAACCTCAATAAACTGGAATCAAGCAAGCAATTTTTTTTTTGATGGCAACAAAATAAAAATTACTAACAATTTTCAGTTATTGTTAGTTGTTTGGCTAAGTTTCTTTCTTTTGAAATCCTCCCTAAACCATTTTAAATTGGCAACGTTTTCAGCGGCTGTTTAACATATAGATGATTTTGTCAGTCATAAATCTTGTTAGTTTCGTCAGATTTTGCGTCATATTTTCGTCACTTGCGTGCATTTGTTTAGGATTTACTGACTGTTCAATTTTCAAATTTAGCCCATCTTAAAGTCTCAAGAATAATCTAAATTCCTGCGAGAAAAAATTCACTCATTTCACTGAGATAAAAAAAAAAGGAAGAAAGAAAACAACCGAATATTAATAATTTGGAATAAATATTGTTTCAATTGTTAAAAGTTCCAGTTTTATACTTTTATACTTATTATATTATATTTATCATATTATTACATTTGAAAATTGAGGGAACCTCAATAAACTGCAATAAAGTAAAAAATTGTAGTAGCAAAATTGCTTAGGGGCTAATAGAAGCAAAAAAAAAAAAAAACCTGCTAACAATTTTCAGTTATTGTCACTAGCCTGGCTAAGTTTCTATCTTTGAAATCCTTTCTAAAAATCATTTTATATTGGCAACGTTTTCAGTGGCGTTCTCAGTCATAAATCTTGTTAGTTTCGTCAGACTTTGCGTCATGTTTTCGTCACTTCCATGCTTTTGTTTAAGATTTACTGACTGTTCAATTTTCAAATTTAGCCCATCTTAAAGTCTCAAGAATAGTCTAAATTCCTGCGAGAAAAAAATTCACGCATTTCACTGAGCAAAAAAAAAATATTAATAATTTGGAATATACATCATAAATATTGTTTCAACTGTGAAAAGTTAGTTTTATTCTTGTTACATTATTTATAATACTAGTACATTTAAAATGGAAGTTTTATATTGTGTAGACAATTTTTATATTTAAGAAAATAGAGAAAACCTCAATAAACTGGAATCAAAAGCAAATATAGAAATGTTTTTTGATGGAAACAAAAATAAAAATTACTAACAATTTTCAGTTATTGTTACTTGTTTGGCTAAGTTTCTACTTTGAAAATCTTCCCTAAACCATTTTAAATTGGCAACGTTTTCAGTGGCTGTTTGACATACAGATGATTTTGTTAGTTACAAATCTTGTTAGTTTCGTCAAACATTGTGTCATATTTTCGTCACTTTCATGCTTTAAGTGAGACCATATTTAAGAATTACTGAGTGTTATATTTAAAAATTTAGCCGATTTTAAAGTCTGAAAAATAATCCAAACAGCTGCAAGAAAAATGTCACAAATTTCACTGAATCATATAAATATTATTTATTAATAATAAAATCTAATTATTGTAATTATAATAATTTCTATTCTTTAAAGCTCCAGTTTTCATTACATTATTTATTATGTTATTGCATTTTAAAAATGAAGTTTTAAATTACCTTGGAACAAGAAATTGTGACAATTAGAGAAGACTGAAAAAACGGGTAAAACTAGCACATTTATTTAGTGACCGATGAAAATGGTAAAATTATTAATATTATGAATTTTCAATAATTTTATTTAATTAAAATGGTTAATTAAGCTGCATATTTATGTTTGATTTGTTAAGTGAACTAAATCATCTAATAAAGAAAATAAGGTCTTAGTTTAGCAAAACATTCATTAAAATATTTTTTTAAATAGTAAATTAAATGAAATCTCAGTTTTCGAACAATATTTATTTATTTATTATTATTATTTTTTTTTTTTGAATAAGGCGGGACAACACCTCCGTTTCTTAACCAGTTCTTAATTTCAGAACTGCTTTAGCTCTCAGACGGAGTGGCCATTTAAATTTTTTTTCTTAAATTTTGAAAATTTTTCTTGTTAAAGATTTCTTGTATGTTTCACCCATGTTGTATTATATTTATGGCTCAATATACCAAAAACAGAAAGCTCTGTTTTAACATCAGATCCCATAAGACATATTTATATTATAAATATTTTGTGGTTGCGAGAACTATATTGTTTTTGCAAAATAAATCCCAATTTTAAGAAACTTGTGCTACCACATTTTCCGCTTTTGCAACAAGGAATTGTCCATTTAAAAGGACGAAAAATATTTAATCGAAACTGTGCGACTCCACTTTCCCTTGTCACCGTTTCGTAAATGCTTTGAAGTATCAAAATCCCGTTTTAATGCACAAACCAATTTAACTGTCGTTCTTTATGCCTGAAGCTAAAAACATAATTTTTTACAAGAGTGGGAAGCTTACTTAATGATTTTAAAACCCATTCATTCATACTTAAAGTATAAACACTAATTAGAAATGACGATTTGACATTTTCTGTATCAATAATATGAAATACGTACGACGGCAATACTTAAATCTCCATAATTCAAATGTTGTCACTGAGGATATAAATTCAATACTTGTTAAACTTTTATCATTTAAATTAACAAACGTGGGCCTTTTAAGATTTGTAGGTTTTCAAGGTAGACAAGCTTTCCCCCACAAATTTAATTTATAAATCAAGGCTGTATTCTTAAAAGTAACAAATTCAATAAGTACGTGATATCTTTGCTTAATAATAAATATTCATGTATTCTATCCACGTACATCAAATATTTAATTTTACTACTATTTCTAATTTTAGTGAATTCCAATTTCTTAACAATTCATTTGAAATTAATCGTAAGAAAAATTGATTTTGTAATATTTTTAATACAACGAATGCATTTGTATTACTTGATAAAAATGATACGCTTTAAAAATATACAAAATTGAAATAACAGTCGACATATAGGCTTCAGAAATAGGCTCCCATATTCAATATTTGACAAACGAGAATGTGATGGAACAAAATGATTTGAATAGGGAAAAAAAACGTAAGTTGCCAACAAAAATGTGAAAATTAAAGGTAAGAAACAAAAATTAGAAGAACAATAGAAGCCTAGAGAGAAAAAGTAAAGAAAAAATCATCTTGAGTTAACTCAGAAATTTTAATTTATTTATTTGAAATTTGATTCCCTTGTTAACGTTATTAGTTCTACCCTACCGCTCCATAACGCGTGGAAATACATTTTACCCTGATTTGCCTCTCGGCTACTATTTTTTTTTCTCTCTCAGTTTCTGTGTTTTTTCTATGTTTTCTTACCTTTATTTTTCTATTTTTTAACTTTACGTTTTTTTCAAATCATTTTTGTTTCATTACATTCCCGTCTGTCGAGTCTTGAAAATGGGAGCCTATTTTTGATGCTCTTGAAACATGTCTACAGCGATTACAATTTTGTATGCTTTTAAGGCGCATGAAGTTTTCTATCAGGTACTATCTTGCTGTTTCAGTTTCTTGGGATTATTTGTTAAATGTATTTTTGTATTAATAATTAAACTCTGATGTATATATTTTTTAAATTTATCAATTTTGCGTGTAAGTTTTTAAGTTTTTACGGCAGTGATTGAATTAAAGTATCTTGTTTTGTATTAATGATTAAACTGAAGTGTAAATATTATTTTGTAGTTTGACGTAAGTAAAAGTGGTTAATTTAAGACTATGTACACCGTCACACAATAGAACTAATGTATAAAATTTATATTACTTATATACAAAGTTAATTATTATTTTTTTTTGAAAAAAGCATACAAAAATAATTGCAAAGTGCGCATTGCAAAGTGACGTTGGTAGTTTGTAAAGATTTTGATTTTCCAATTAACCCACGAAATAAATGCCAATTTAAATCAAATTTCACAACAAATTCCAATTTTATATCAGTGATCAAATTAACGTTTATAATTTTAAATCAGGAATTGAACAGTTTAATAATCTAAATTTAAATTGTCTAAAAAATTTATGTTAAAGTAACATTGAATATTTTTAAGGAATATCTCTATTATGATCTGTATTACAAAATAGGTACTAAAAAATTAATGTAATAATAATTAATTCGTATTCAAAAAAAATTTAAATTATGTAATTCAAAATTATAAATATTCTTTTACGTATTTCTTCCATGAAAGGGTTTATTTTCCTTTTTGACAAAGCATATTGTTTGAGATTTTGCAATTTATTGACCTACCATTGTATTTTATTCACTTTTCTCAAAATGAACTGTCAATTTAAAAATTATGAATATCTTGACTTTTATTATATCTTTTCGAAATATTCTACTTTCTCACTTTTGAAAATCAACAATGTGGTTGTACAAAGGCAGATTAGAGAAGTTTCATGACAAAATTTTATAGCTTTTTTTATAGCGCAGTTTTCTCCTCTCTCACTGCTTAATGTGAGTTTTATAGCTAAACGATGAGCTCTTTGGGGGACAATGACAAAAAGTCAGTCTCGGAGATGGGCACGCGTCATCTCAGAATAGTATTGTTTAGGCTCTTCTTTCTTTGAGTTTCCTAAATAGGAGAAAAATTATTTTATTTATATACTATAGCTTGACTAAGTACCAGAAACTGTGAATCATGATATCATATATAAACTTTATTACCTTATTAAAGCAGTAACTGATTATTATTAATTGCAATTTCGCTGGAATAAAATTAGTCACTCAACAGGAAGAAAAGAAAACGATATTCATGTTTAGCAATAAAGCGTTTTTTTTATTTTCTTTTATGGAGAGTTAATATTTTTTTTTATATATGTGCCTCAATGCAAAAACAACCTACATCAAACTTTCAGAATGTAATGAATTTGTAAAATTATATTTTATTATTTTTATTTTATAACAGTCGCAGTGGACTGATCGTTAAGACACGGTTCTCAGCAGATCACCGAAGTCAAGCATCACTGGCTGCGGTGGCTGACCACTTGGATCAGTCTGCGTAGGGACCGAGGGTGTGCGGTGTTGGTACTCATTAAACTGTTCAACCGTAAAGTGCTCGACTTCGCGTGCAGGTCGTCGGACTACCGAAGCAGGGGTGCCATCCCCTCTGCTGAGGATCAAAATTGTGATGACGTGTTTTTGGATCATCCTCAGGGATGCTTCCCAGACCGTCACCAATAGCCCATTGTGCAGCTCTAGTGCGACGTAAATGAACTACAACTATAACAGTCGTTGAACAGCTCACCTAATTTCGGGTTTACAACTACTAATGTTAAACTTCATAAATCAACAATCCAAAAGATAATGGAACTCCTGAATTTAGCATTGGGTCAAATCAGCCTTCCTGAAAGATTTTTTTAGGAATCTAATTCACATTTGCGTTACATGGGGGAGAAAACAATGAAATCCTTCCTTGGTTAGCCTGAAGGTAAAGGGACTCAAACCCATGATCCGTCTACTGGAGTATTTTGCGTCAGCAGTGTGGTCGGTGTGAGCCGGGTGCGAAATTCGTATCGACGAGCCATCGCTGAGATTCGAACCAGGTTCAGCTCATTGGAAGGTGAACGCTCTACCCCTGAGACATCATGGGTCAATTTGACTGTATTGTAATATTTCTAGTTTATTACACAACTTTTGTCCGAGAAAGGCAATTTTTTCACATTTCTTTGAACTTAAGCTTAGTTTGTTCTAGCTGGTGGAAGTTTGAAATATTTTAATTGATATTGGACTTCGGTTGTACTAGCAATAATTTATAGAAACGGTAAATCTTTAGATATCAGTGCTTAACTGTTTCGTTTCTTTGGATTTGCGAATTTCTTTGCTAAGTGCGCATTTTTTTAAAAAATAAATCTATACCTGAATGACTTTTGTCCTAGTACTCGGGTATTCACGTATTGAGAAGAAATTATAATGGCTTGAAAATGTAATCTTAAATATGCTAATTAATTAGCGCTGCGGCACTGAGCGCTGCAGTTTTTTTCATTTAAGTTCTCTTTCTATTTTTGCAAATGAAGTAAACAAAAAAAAAAGAATGGGAAAAAAATTGCTGAGAATTTTTTAAAAAAAATCTCTAAAAACGCTTCGAATAAAAATTTAAAATCTGAATTGAGACAACACGGCAAACACCAATAAGAACTTTTTTCTGTACTTTGGCTACAGGCTTAAATGTACAGGGATAAAAATTTTTTTGTACTGTGTAAAATTCTACTTTATTTTTAATAACCTAAATTTTTACGCTTTGTGTTTGAAGATCTTATAATGCACATCAGAAGAGTGGTCGATGATGTGCAAAATTTGCTTAGGGTAGCTTAGGGTATTGCAAACACATTTTCTACAGGAAGCATGGGGGTTTCGTTTGACCCAATCCTGTATAATTTCACAATATCATAAATGCTAAGCGTCAAGCATTTTAAGTTTTAATTTTATACTTAAAATGGCAACAAAATTTAGGCTTTCTATTTATTTTTTAGATTTATAAATTGCATTTAAAATAATTTCTACACTGTCTGGGATAAAACTATTGCTTTGACGATTCAGCAATCCTTGAGCTATTTCTCATTAATCTGGGGAATTATTTCCGTGAAGAAATCCCGTGATTTGTGACGAAACGGATGTTCTCAAATATATGACGAAAATGTTTCTTTAACGTGAAACCTCTTGGAAGTGCATTATGGGTGATTGTTAACTAGGATGGCGAAATTAGATGGAGAATAGATGATTCAAAATAAAATGCAGAATTAAGCCGAGTAATATATATCTCAGTTTTATTTGTCATTCTTGTGTTATTAAGGTGACATTGCATGGCCCCAGCTACACGGTGATTACGTGTGTATTAGAAATGTTAAATAACTTAAGCACTACGATTTAAAAAAAAATCAACTATGAAATATTTCTTTACTAATAACAAAATAAGTTTCACCGAAGTAGTGACGATAGTTATTTCGCCAATTTGACGAAATTTTCGCTCGGAGCATATAAAACAGGAAACGGTTTAGTCAGAAACGAAAGTTCCGTGAAATTTGATTACCCATTTCGTCAAGTGTACCACCGCTACTTGTAAATTAATTTAACATATCTCTAAATGTAAGGTAATTTATGGATGATCTGTGTTAATTCTCGTAATATATTTTAATTTTACTACCATCCACAGTGGGCCAGCATCTACGGTTTTTATTTAGGGTTTTTTATGTGCAGATAAATTGAATTCATAGTTAAAATTTCGAAATACACTAAAAATACCCAAAAAGAAACAAAATGGCAGCTGAAATATGGCGAGCAAAAAAAAAAAATGAAATAGTACGTTTAAATAATAAAATATAGCAATGAAAATATAATAATTTTCGTAATTTATTATATTTCCGAAGTAATATTACAAAATAACGCGAAAACATGAAAAAAAAACATGCTCTTTGTTCTTCGGTACATTTAGTTCACCTTTGCAATACGGGCAAAATGGGGCAGGTTTTTTCAAAAGAAGAAACGCCAAGGAAGACTACAAAAAAAAGTTCAGCTAATTACCTCGTGGAACTTTTTGGAACTAAGTTTCGAAAGTCATTCAAGCATTGTAAAATGTCAAATGATAAGATATAAACTATATGTTTGTCAAGAGTATTAACTAATCCAACAAATTGAAAAATTGTATTTATAATTTCAAACTAATTACTCTGATAAAAATGTAGCAGTAAGGTGAAATTCCAATATATATTTCTGAAATAAAAATTTTAAAGTTACATTAAAAAAATTTTTTAACATATTTTTCACTACATTGTACTCTCGTCGGTCCTAAAAGTAAATTATAATGTTTGGAATGATTATGAATACTTAATTTGGGCTATATTAAAACTGCCTACACATATTTTAGTTGAAAATTTAATTTCTTACTTTTGGCCAAAGATCATGGTCTTCTGGCCCACAGTGCAACCTGTATAATTTCAGAATATCATAAATGCTAAGCGTTACGCATTTTAAATTTTATTTTTATACTTAAAATGGTAATACAATTTAAGCTTTCTATTTAATTTTTAGATTTATGAATTGTATTTAAAATGATTTCTACACTGTCTGGGATAAAACTGTAACTTTGAAGATTCAGCAAACCTTGAGCTATATTTCGTTAATCTGGGGAATTATTTCGTCAAGAAATCACGTGATTTGTGACGAAACGGATATTCTCAAATATATGACGAAAATGTTTCTTCTACGTGAAACCCCTTGGAAGTGCATTATGGGAGATTGTTAACTAGGATGGTGAAACTAGATGGAGAATAGATGATTCAAAATAAAATGCAGAATTAAGCCGAGTAATATATATCTCAGTTTTATTTGTCATTCTTGTGTTATTAAGGTGTCATTGGCCCCTGCTATATGATTATTACGTGTGTATTAGAAATGTTAAATAACTTAAGCACTAAGATTTTTTTTAAAAAATAGAACTATGAAATATTTCTTTACTAATGACAAAATAAGTTTCACCGAAGAAGTGAGGATAGTTATTTCGTCAATTTGACGAAATTTTCGCTCGGAGCATATAAAACAGGAAACGGTTTAGTCAAAAACGTGAAATTTGATTATCCAGTTCTTCAAGTGTACCACCGCTACTTGTAAATTAATGTAACATATATCTAAATGTATGGTAATCTATGGATGATCCGTGTTAATTCTCGCAATATAATTAAATTTTTATTTTACTTCCATCGGAGGAAATTATCCTCATAAAGATCAAAAGTTAGCAGGTATGCAATATCGCAAAGATTCTTCAAAATTTAGTTTGGCCTCTAATAAATTCATTTGCTCAGAAAAAAAAGAAGAGCAAATAAAAAGCTACAGGGCGGTGAGTTTTCCATTTTGGATCGTATTTCAGATCAAAATAACATATACACACAATCAAAAAACCGAATTTACCCACGCATTCTTAGCTTCTAAGCCTTACATAAATCGCCGAGAGGTACACAGGGCGGAACAAAAGCTATTGAAAGAGAGTGTGATTCATGTTTCTTGAAGTTGCGTTTTCAAATATATTCCATGCATTGAAATTTATAAAAGGAGAGGTGTATTAGATAAGAAACATGACGCCACTTTAAGAATTAGAAGATTTACTGAAGGTTGAAAAGTAATCCAAAGAATTGAGAAGTAGTAGACATGGCTATGAAGCGATCTATTTCAAATTGCTTGTCTACAACAAGGCGGTAATTCCCACGCTTTTCTTCCGGCAATAAATTTTTCGATCCGTTTCAGAAAAAAAAGAGTGTATTTATTTCGAGAAAAAAAGAGAATAATTATTGTTCTAAAAGTTCGTTTTTTTTTTCTTTCTTTTGGGGGGCTCTTTTGCCGCATTTTGTTTAATTATTATAATAACCTTTCATTTCCAAATTAATCGTCAAAGAATACAAATATTATTAGTAAACGAGAGTAATTATGCCATACCAAGGGAAATATAAAAGTAATTTTCAGTTTTCTTTTAAAAAAAAATTGCTCATAAAGTCACCTAGTATTTAGACTGACACAAACTAAGGAATATCAGTCACTGACGCATTTAGCCAAGTGCTGTAAAGCACTGTGGGCCAGAAGGCCATGATCTTTGGCCAAAAGTCAAAATTACATTTTCAACTAAAATATGTGTAGGCAGTTTTAATATCGCCCAAATTAAGTATTCATAATCATTCCAAACATTATAATTTATTTTTAGGACCGACGAGAGTACAATGTAGTGAAAAATATGTTAAAAAATTTTTTTAAATGTAACTTTTAAATTTTTACTTCAGAAATATATATAAGAATTTCACTTCACGGTTACGTTTTTATCAGAGTAATTAGTCTGAAATTATAGTACAATTTTTCAATTTGTTGGATTAGTTAATACTCTTAACAAACTTACAATTTATATCTTATCATCTGACATTTTACAATGTTAGAATCACTTTCGAAACTTATCTCCTAAAAGTTCCACGATGTAATTAGCTAAACTTTTTTTTGTTGTCTTCTTTGATGTTTCTTCTTTCGGAAAAACCTGCCCCATTTTGCCCATATTGCAAAGGTGAATTAAATATACCGATAAACATAAATTATGTTTTTCATGTTTTCGCGTTATTTTGTAATATTACTTCGAAAATATAATTTGTTTTCCATTCTTAATATAAAATTACGAAAATTATTATATTTTCATTGCTATATTTAATTATTTAAACGCATAATTTTTTATTTTTATATTTGCTCACTACATTTCAGTCGCCATTTTTTTTTTGTTGGTATTTTTAGTGTATTTCAAAATTTCAACTATGCACATAAAATTAAAATTGCAACTGTGCACATAAAAAAACAAAATTTCAACCTGCACATAAAAACCCCTAAATAAAACCCCCCAAATTTGCAAGCAAATTTTATCGAAATACTAATTTTGGCCACGAAACCTTGGATGCTGGCCTACTGGGTAAAAGTGTACTCAAGAAATGGTTTAATTTCTATCAAGATTCGACTGAATGAGGAAATAAAGTATATTCCTACACTTATATCACTCTAAGTATAAACACAGTGTACGCGGCTAATCTGCGGAAATCTCTTCTACTTTATGATTAAATGAAGCATGAAATTAAAAACTTATCTTGAACATTGCAAAATATAAGGGTAAGACTTGAAAGCAATATTGAGCTTCTATATTGTAGTAGATGGGTCTATAGTAGATGTGACACCCTTTTGTAAATTTTTTTCTGACGTTTTAACTGCAATTAAAAATATATTTTGGTATTTTTTAATTGTAAAAAAACAGTTTAATAGTTACTAAAAAATCTGTTAGATTGTCGGAATTAAATTTGTACTAAAATATAAAATCCAAAAAAATTTTTAAAAATTTTTTTTTTCCTTTTATATTCAAAAATTTATCAATAATTGATTTCGTTATAAATATATTAAGTTATAAATACAAGTACGATAAAAATAAAGTAATTTTGGGTGCCATATACGTGGCATGGAAGCCATATACGTGGCATAAAAGTGGCAAGTATATGGCGATCTATACATCCATTAAAACGGTACTAGGGTTGTTGAGATCAAACTGATATGAAGCTCATTTTGAAAGTGACGTAAAATCTTATGTAAAATGTAATTTTAAAGAAAATTTAAACTAATTTTTCAAAACCTCCAAATTGTTTGAAACTTACTTATTTTCTGCAATAAATATTTTCAATCAAAATTGCTAAAAGTAATTTTCTTTAGTGCAACAATATATGCTACAACAAAACTGTCAAGCTTGAAACGAATTATAGATAATTAAGTGTACAATAAACCCAGTGTTAAACTTCTTTTAAACAAACCCCCAAAATTTTTGAATCTTCGTAACGAGCCAGTCTATAAAAAAATGATAAAAAAGAAGAAAAAATTACCTGTTGCTTAAATGATTTATTTTATTTCGATAAAATCAAATTATTTCAAGATTTGAGAAAGGATGTGCTCAGTGGCCGGAAAAACTACATTTTCTATGTAGTTAACTACAACTAGTTTATTGCATCTGTAGTTATTACAAACTACTTTTTTTAAATATAGCGACTACAAACTACTTTCGAAATGTAGTCACTATTTCGCTACTTTTAGAAGACAAACTTATCTAGAGAAATTTACTTTTCACCAATATTTCAAAATGATTTTGAATGAAAATTAGGTTGGTTTAATGTCAGGAGATTTTGAGAAGTTTTAATTTATCTTTACATTAGATAGTTTTTTCTTTATTCTAAAGCACTTTTTACGAATTTGTTCTTTTAACCTTTTCTCGATAGTGATTTAAGAAATACTAGAAAATTATTAAATATTTGTGATTTAAGTCATCATTGCTTTATATCCTCCAAAAAAAAAAAAGAAAAAAAAATTTCAGGGAGGAAAAAAAAAAGCGAACTACCCTGAGTAATTTTTGATCTCATGATCGGATCTTCGCGTTCTATGACTCAATCTTAATGATTTGAGGAAATGACTGTAAATATGCCAATTAGTTTATGCAGACGATATATTAAGTTACGAAATGAGACGCAAAAACTTTGTAGTTTGACCTTTATATTTCCTATGAAATCGAATTTTAAAAAAGTTAGATATTTAGAATTCAATTTCTCAAAAACAATTCGACCGATTTCTCATCGATTTTTCCGAGCATCAAACGAAGATCTTATTAACGCTCAGCCACAGATGCGTACGTTGACGAGCCCGCGAATGATTTGCGCCAATCAGATTCGAAAATTTTTTTGCGTTTGAACTTTGTTTCTTTATTTAACTAACACTGAAAATAGTAGCCAGGAATCGCTGCAAACTGCTTTTTTTTGTATCTCACTACTCACTGCGCTACATCTTTCAAAAAGTAGCGCGCTACACTACAAAGTACAGAAAAGAGTAGCGACTACAATAGTTTCGTTATGTAGCGCGCTGCCTCCGACCGCTGCTTAGGATATAAGGGTGATTCTCACGAAATATGACAATTTACAGTCTCTTGCTCCGAGATCTAATACTATACTACTAAAAGAACGTTTTTTTTAAAAATTTTAATAAATAGCAGTGCTGTTAGTATTTTAAAATGACCTTGTACTAGCATTGGCTATTTTGTATATTTAAAAAATTTAATTGAATTTCAAAATGTAATTTTCCTGGCATGTCACAAACAATATTTCTAATAATAACTAGCTTCAAAACATCCCATAAATTTTTCAATATCTAATTTTTTTTTATCTCAACCGTTGTAGCTTTTCTAGAATATATGCGGAGGGTAGAAACTTTGTAGAAAGTAATTTTTTCTGTCAATAATTTGTTTGTCACAAGAAAATCTGTCATTTTCCTGGCTACTTTTGCTTAGTGATTTATAACCAAAATAGATAGCGCCATCAATCAATATCTTATGCTAATAGATTCATTAGAATACCATCCTATCTGAACATGTCTTATTGCATGAATAAAGTACCTACTCTCTGGTTCAAAACCTATTTCAAAATTTTTTTCAAGGTGAGTAGATTTTTATGTTGTCATTTTCCTGTCTTCATGAAATCATTAATAACATAAACTACATAGATTTACCTGAGTTATTTCAAGAAATCCTGTTGTTTTCTGCGGAATGTAAACATCTTAGGCCGAAATGCTAAATTAAAGTAAAGTTAAATGCTATATAATGGCAAATTGTCATTATCCTGGCTGTCATTTTCCTGGATTATGAATGTCAGGACATTGAAACAGTTACCAGAAATTTTTTAAATAGTTGAATGTAAAGAGAGAAAGCAAATATTAACCTAATACCAAGTTTATGTAAGATTGTAATATGCTTGAATGTAATCAAAATTATATTTTTAATTTAATGATTATTATACAGAATTTTATTCTGTACATATCAGCAACAAAATTTTTTTTAATTCTTTCTACAGTGGATAAAGGAATTAATCTAAGCAATTCATGGTCCATCTAACACAAAGGCTTAAGTTGAATTACTTACTATTAGCTTAAAATGACTGTTTTTATTAACTTCTTAGCTAATATGTCATTTTCCTGGCATTCAAAATTTGGTGAATTTCTATTTTAATTTTTTTTTCTTGAGCAAATATCAATAAACTACACTGCTGTCTGTAAGATACTAATAAATGTAACTAAATAAATATACAAAAAAAATTTAGATTATTTTGAAGACTTTAAATTTGAAGAAATTTTTTGTTCCCTAATTGTCATGTTTCCAAAGAATCACCCATAAATCGGAAATTTGGAATCCGCTAAGATTGGCATTTAATCAAAATCTGATCACTAGAATCTTATATTTCAGAGCGTTTTGTTTACCATCCCCCAAAAGCCTCAATAACTTTTATATGTTGTCAGCAGGTGACAGAAACAACTTTATTTTCTTTTAACTGATTAAAACTTGATGAGCTAAACTTGTTTGTTTGAAATGGATCAGCCGGTGATAAAAACAACCTGAAAAAAGAATGCACTCAAATTAACCTGGTGAAACGAATAAATGATAGATGAAGCCAGTGATTACTTGACACCGGAAATAACTTTTACTAGATAGCTAACAAAAGCTAATGCCAATGCTCTTTTCTGCTTTAATGTTTGCACGCACATATTTTCGATACCGTTGAAGTAGAGAAAGAAGATTCGCAACACGTGTAATATACCACGGATTGCACAATATTTTTATTACGTGACTTGTCGAGATACTCTGCTTGCATAATATAATTACTGCATGTTTTTTATCTTCTTCTAATTATTTTTCTAATTATTGATGTATTTTGAAAAAAACATAATTAAATAATAATTTTTAGAAGGAAAAATAAATAAATAAAATACAATAAAAAATGAGAAAAATGCGTAAAATTTGAAATTATTAAATTTAATTTTTCCTTAAACTATTGTTTTGTTTCTGATTATGGACATTGCTTTTAACGTAGTCGACGGATTATAATAAATTAATAAATATATACTTTTGTCTCTTTATGAAAAGATTTTTGCGATTTTAAAGCATATATTTTGTGCAATATAGTCCAGTTTTTTTAAAAAAAATTTATAAAGGTTTTTAATTTTAAAAAAATTAATTTTTTCACTTTAATCCTAGATGATTAAACAGTGGTTTAGTATATTTTGAAAAAAATATAATAATAATTTTTTAATAATAATAATTTGAATAATAATAATTTAAAAAAAAATAATAATAATTAAATAAAATACAATAAAAAATGCATAAATTTGCAATTATTAAATTTAATATTTCTTTAAACTATTGTTTTGTTTTTGATTATGGATATTGCTTTTAATATAGTGGACAGATTATAATAAATTAATAAAGCAGTCAATTATAGTCCAGTTTTTTTAAAGCAACTTTAATTGGTAATTTTGCACTGCACTGCTTAACGCTATTACAAAAATCTGGGATTTAACATTTAGTATTTAAATTGCATCATACTTTTTTTAAAACAATTTAAATAATTTCAAGGGTTATCGTTCGGGATAAAACAGCAGAACAAACTGTGGTATTGATTGCACTTGGGAAAATTTTTTTGTTACATATATACTACTGCCTAATTCGGGTGTGAGGATTTCTAATCTGAAATTAGTCTTTCTTTTAAAGCTGCAGATTTTTTAAATGACTGTTTCACAAATGATTTTAAATGACAAAATTGCACACAATAACATTTATCCCAAACAATTACTTCTAATATGCTTTTGTTAGTTCCAGAAAGTCAAATATGTTACCTAACACTTTAACATCTGCAAATATTGAACTCAATCACTATCTTATCTTTATTTCAAAAAAGAAAAACTTCCTTAATTCAAGTTAGCTTGTTTGCCTTAGATAAAAATGAAACATTACAATGAGAATGTTTTAATTGGTAAACTTGATTAGTTACAACGTAACACAGTTTTATTAATAGTTATTAGTTATTCATTTCTAAATCTAGATTTATTAAATTCTATTTAAGCTAAAAGGAACTCTTGATATCCATTCAATAAATTTATCAACAGTTTACGTTTTGTCATCTCGGTTGTATTTCACATTGATGTTACGTCATTTCTAGTTCTTACGTTAAATAATAGCTTAGTGTCTTTTAAACAACTTGAAACGTTATCCAAACTCTTAGGGAAAAAAATTTAACTACAACTTCTAATTCAGTGTGGCTGTCTGCTGGCCAGTACCTGGCATATGGCCAGCCGTATTCTGCCACGCTTTAGTAGTGAACTTTTTTTTTATTGCGTCATATATCAGTTGTAGTAAGATAGGACGTTGCCTTTTTCAATTTTGTGACTCAGAGACGGACCGTACCTGCCCCACCGCCCACCATGTTTTATTTTTATTTTTACTATTTCTTTAAATTGTTTGCCTTTTTTTTTCCATTCTCAATGTCTCTCAACTTTATCTGACGTAGACGGTGTGGAAAAGTGAGGCTATAGCTTTGAAAGGGATTACAAGTAAAAAAAAAAAAAAGATTGAATGAAGAGAAATGAGTGCTCGAGTTTTAATAGCTGATAGGTTATCTGCCTTATAACTTAGGCTCGTGTTCAGTTAAGCAATTTTTATAAAACCGCTCTACATTAAGTTGCCTTTTAACGATGATATTTTACATCAACAAAAGTATCCATACCACCAATACTAAGTATCGCTGGGCAATTCCATATGTGACGGAATGACATTTTGACTTGCAAAATAACAATTAATTGAAGTTTCTATGTATCTAATTTCAAATAAAAAAAATTTCTCATGCATATCATTATTATTGGCATAATGCGCTTCATAAACTAAAACAGCAGGATTTTCTATCTTTTTCACTTTTAATTTTACGAACTTTTTATTTGCGTGACGGAATGACATTTTGGCAACCAAGCTTTTGGCATGCCGCTTAGAACTGGTAGTTTCTGCGAATTTTGCAGCTATTATTTTGCTGAACTATTTTATACTTTTAGTATAATGTGTAAGCAATGTAAAATGTGAATTTGGAAAATTAACCTTAGGTTGGCTAGCAGTTATTAACATCTATTTGCTGTGACGGAATGACCGTGACGAAATAACAAAAAGTTTAGTAGAAGAAAGCCTTCATTTAAAAAATGTTTTATTAATATGTATATGATAAACAGAATGCAACAGATAAACAGGATTAATATTTATGTAAGAATTAGTAAAAATTTCAACATTTTGAAAATTAGGCTGTCTCTGAAGAGGTTTTAAATCTAACTTGCCAATGTCACATCTTATCTTCGTTCTCAGGAAATTTATGCATTGTTAAGACATGTGACGGAATGACGTAAAAGAAGTTACTTTTATTTTATATATTAAACTTAAAATGTTTAAATTTTGTTCTATATGCATATTTTTATCAAAATATTGCAAAAGAAAGATACATTTCTTTTATTTTAAAAGTATTTTTCAAGAAAACAATTTGAGCACAAATGAGAACAATTCATTTGTCAGCCATGTGATTACTTTAGAATGCTGCCAGATTCAAAAAATTAAAAATTATCGAAAATGAAACGGCAATATGTAGACTTTGGCTATTTTTGAATATATTTTTAAAATTAAAATATGCAATTCATAAAAAAAAGAAATTCGCTTAAAAGTTGACACTTCCGTGGAATTGCCCCGCAACTAAATTTCAATTTATATTTTAGCTTATTGATATCAGCAATAAGATATATTTATTTGAAATTTTTGGGATTTAGTCAAGGTCGCAGGGATATCACGTGATGAAAATTATCCGCAACGAAAGCGGCGAGTCAATCGTAAGCGAAATCGTACTCACAATTTCCACCAAAAATTTCTCGTGTATTATTAAAATAGCAGATACCCGAACGCAAATTTACAATCCAGCGGCTTTAATGGCTCGCCCTCTTTTTTGGAGATTTTCTTCTTGATTGTACTTGGTCCCAATTCTAATAGAAGCTTTTATTTCTTTTAAAATTCATTAACTAAACTAAAAAAAAATATCAAGATTCCTTTTTTTTGAAATTTTATTTAAATGAAGTCTAACTTGAAATGTAAACCAGGCCCACATGGTTAGATGCTGTCCCTGTGTATAAAAAGGAAAAAAAAACATTTAGGGGCACAACAGCAGAGGTTGAGAATTTTCGCTTTTTTTTTATCTTTGGCTTTTTTCTGTATTTTTAACTATTGATAAACAGTACTGTACTATTAATTAAGTCAATTCTTTGAGGAAACATTTAAATCTGCAAACACATTTTGACATGGAAACAAAGAATAAAATTGCAATTGGCGGGAAGCAGCGTAATACCCAACCATGCATGTTAAGTTGTCCAACAGCTTTTCCCATACATACAAAAATGCGTAGCGCAATATTTATACCAGAAATTTAAAAACTTACATTTTGAAATATTAACATAGCTTGTCATTACATTAAACCTCAAATTTCCTTTTACAATTTGTTAATTCTTATTTTTTTCCCAAACCTTTGAAATTATCGTAATAAAAGTCAAGGTAATTATACTAATTATAGTTAAGAAATATCAATTTCCATAATATCAATTGCTGATTTCATCACATCATTTAGTATTTAAACCAAGGTTAATGATCCACCGTATATTCATTAAATCATAACTTGTATAAAGATTTAAGAACATCTCCATTATCATGAAATAACATTAAGTAGCATTTTACTAATTACTTAAATTATTTTGTTCCATCTTTTTGCGGGGGAAAAAAAGTGATAGTGTGTATTGGAACCCTTTCTTAAATCTCTTCGCGTTACATATGTGTCATTTTTAGGTTACTAGGTTAAAGTTAAAGAGCAATAAGAGTTTCATCCTTCATAATCACCCACTCTACTTAAACTTTAATTAAGGGCAACTAAGTTGTATGCTAAAATTGTTCTCATCACAATTACAGAAGCTGATTTAAAACGTAATTCCTTTTCAGTTGTAACTCTTGAATTTTACAAATAGAAATTATGTTGTTTAGAATTCAACTTAGATTGCAGTTAAACTCGGTTTGTGTCTTGTTCGCAAGGTTGCTGTTTTTTTTTAAAAAAATCAATTTTAGTGTTGTTTTAATTGAAATTTAAAAAAAAAATCATATTACAGTGAAATCTGAGTAAGTAGACCTCTTGCGATATAATGCTTTAGCGGTGAATTTATAAAGAGGGATGAATAATTCTTTTATCATTATGTTCGAATAAATTTTCAGATAAGCAGAAATTATTTGATACAGAATTCAAATTATTGCAGTTAATCTCTATTTGAGTTTTGTTTTCAAATGCGCAGTTACTGTTTTATTAATTGAAACTTTAAAAAAATTATGCTACAGGAAAACCTCAGTAAGATAACCTCTTGCTTTAGTGGTGAATTTAAAAAGAGGGAAGAATGTTTCTTATATCATGACATTATTAAAAATTTTCGGATAAAAAGAATTTATTTAATTTAGAAATCAACTTAGATTGCAATTAAACTTGGTTTGAGTCTTGTTCTCACAGTTGCGGTTTTTTTTAAAAAAAATCAATTTTAGGGTTGTTTTTTCAATTGAAACTTTTTAAAAAAAAATATTACAGTGGAACCCGAGTAAGTTTACCTCTTGCGGTACTATGCTTTAGTCGTGAATTTATAAAGATGGATGGATCTTACATCACGATATTCTTATAAATTTTCAGATAAACAGAATTTATTTAATTTGCAAATCAACTTATTGAATTAAACTCCGTTTGAGTTTTTCTCGCAAATATGCTGTTATTTTTTCACAAGTTGAAACTTTTAAAAAATTATTCTATAGTGGAGTAAGTTGACCTCTTGCGGTAGTGGTGAATTTATAAAGAGGGATGAATGATTCTTATATCATGACATTCTTATAAATTTTCAGATAAATGGAACTTATTTAATTTAGAAATTAACTTAGATTACTGTTAAATCCAGTTGAGTCTTGTTCTCAAATTTGCTGTTGTTTTTATCAGTTTTAGAGGTTTTTCAATTCCAACTTTAAAAAAAAAAGTTTTTCAATGAAACCTGAGTAATTTGGTTTTTGCGGTAACATGATTTAATGGTCAACTTAAAGAAAGAAGAATCATCATCCTTACATCATGATATTATATATTTTTTATATATTACCAATAAAAAATATAGATAAGAATAATTATTTTTTTTTTTATTGTGACATTTAAATTTATTTAGCAGATTCCCCAATATCTTACTTGTACAGCACTACAGACCGCTGTGAGTGTTGTCCTATCGAATAATAATCTTTCCAGACTTTCCTATTTTTCGTTTTCGACTTTCATTTTTTAATCTTCAAGGTGATAAGATCTTTGGTATCGTCCAACCATCTCTTTTTCGGTCTTCCTCTTGGTGTTCAGTTCAAAGGTTTCTAATTTAAAAGTTTTCTTGAATTTCTATTATCTATTCAAAGTGTCCCAGTCATGCCAAAAGTTTGGATTTAATAAATCAAATTATGCTTTTTAATTCTGATCAAATTGTCAAGCTCACAATTTTTTCGTATTTTACTTACTTACTTACTTATCCCCTACGTGCCTTTGGGCACTTAAGGCCTCTAGCATATCCCTCCAACGCCTACTGTCTCTAGCAATAGATCTTGCTTCCTCCCAGCCAGATAATCTACATTCTTTTAATTCGCCCAAAAGCAAGCGCTGGATGGTAAGTCTGGGTCTTCCTCTTGTTCTTTTACCTTCAGGGGCCCATGTAAGCGCAACAAATGTAATTTTTTCTTTGGGCATTCTAAGGATATGTCCGAGCCAGCTCCATCTTCATTTTTTAATTTCATCTTCTATTGTTTTTATTTTAGCTTTTTTAATAGATTTTGACTTGATACTTTGTAAGGCCAGAAAATTTTAAAAATATTAAGAATATTAAAACCAAATATTATTTCGTATTTTACACTGTTTTATTTACTTGAATTGGTCCAAAAGTTCTCGATTTTACTCTCGAAGATTCGTTTAGACTTTATTTGTTAAAGTCCAAGTTTCACTGTCATATGTATGGTCAATAACTAAAGAAATAAAATTAGTATAAATTAGAGTAAATTAAAAATTTGTTACATAAATTTAATACTATTAAACTGATTACTTACAAAAAAGTATGTATATTTTTTGAGATGCATGCCAGTTATTAATTACTCTGTATTTTTATATTATGAATTCAAAATTATCTAATGAACTTTTATATTATGCTTTTAATATTATACTGGATTAGTAATAATTATTCTGTTATAAACATGCTAAACGAAATGCTCTTAGAATATGTAAATTGCTTTAAAATAAAAATATAGATTTTATCGAAAAACATTTTGCTCTCACAAAAATATATTTAGCAGCTCAAATGCCAATAATTTTGATAAATAATGATAAATAACTGATTTGATAAATAACTGATTTTAATCATTTTTAGAATAGTTTAATAAAAGTTATAGTTTAATAATATATTAGTTTTTAAAAGTTTATTTAAAATACATTAAAAAAAAACAAATTTTCAAATTCTAACTTAGAAGTATTTTTTTTTTTTAATGCAATGCGTAAACTGCAATATCTTATAAAGATCTGCGTTGCTTAAAACGTTCTCTTTTTTTTTACCCAGTAGCAAGTTATGAAGGCATAAATTTTCTTTGTGCTTCCTAATGCTGGTTTTAATTTTATTTTAAAAGCTTCTTTTTTTATTTTACAGGTTTTTAAAAAAATAAAATTTTATTCCAAAAAGTAATTTTTATGAAAAAGAAAGTTTAAATTTTATTTTTATAAATGGCAATACTACTCTAGCGGCTGTTAAAGAATTTTTCAATAAGACAAAATCAAAATTTTGAAAAAAAAAACTTCATTACACAACTGTGTACTATAAAAATTATTTTAAAAAAATGGTAGCTGTACATCTTTTTTGAAAGGTGTACAGCTACCATTAATAAAGCTACCTAAGGTGGTAGCTACCAAAGGTGTACAGCTACCAGCCATAAGCACTAGCAATATTTAGGTTCGAATGAAAAAAAAATTTTCTTCTATTATAAACGAAGATCTAGAGGCATTTTGGTTTTTTTAATGCATCAATATCTAAAAAAAAAACGCAATTACCCTAAAAAAAACACCAGAACATTTTTCATTTTCTTATAACAAACTATGCAATAAAAAAAATTAAAAATTTAATAATTATAGATTTTAAATTTAAAGTCAATCAGTGAAGGCTACGTTCGAGTTATGAATCCAGCTGATTTTGAAAATTCTTCGAGAAAAATGTGCTTTGAAGTTTTCTTGGCGAACGCAATGGAATGAAAGCGAACGCTATTAAAGCACCTTTTTAGCTCAGAAAGAAGTAACGCTTTGTTCAAAATTATCCTTAAATTCCTTAACCCTTAAAATTTCTTTTATAAAATTTCTTATCCCTTATCTTTTGAAATATCATTTTTAAAGCTTTTTAATAAATTTTATATGATATATGTGCATATGATAAGAGACTATGTCCACAGATACGAGTTCATTTGTAATAAATTAAAATATTAATCTACCTTTCTCTCGAACAAGTATTAGAAGCTAGTGGAGGAGGAATCGATAAATATAAAAACATTTTAATGATTTTTATGTGGCTACATAATAATAATTATATGGCTAATATTTAACGTGACTGAAACAAAAATATTTTTAAAAATAAAAAAATTGCTGAAATAACTTCAATTTTGACAAAATTTGTTTCACTTGGAAACTATATTTCATTTTTTTTAAATGCTAACACACAATGAAGTTGTCGACTAAAACATCTCAATCATATTTTGAAATAACGCTGTTCAAATTTATTTATTACTCTATTTAGGACAAGTTAATTTAAAATCTGGTACCACGCAGACAAAACGTGTTCGTTTTATTGATTCCGTTAATTAATTGCCTTTCAATTATCGGTCAAATAGACTGTCTGATTTGCTCAGTGATGATCATTAATCGGCAGTTTGTTCACGCATGAGTAGGTGAAATCGGTTAATTAATGTTTCTCTAACCTGTTCTGGGATTGAAAGCCAGATCACGTTATTTTTTTTATTTTTAAATCAGCTTTTTTACTGATAAGATTGGCATTTAAAATATCTCATCTCCATTAGTTGGCAAATATTACAGATAATTATTAAAAATGTTTTATTCATAGAATAATTACTGTGATCTTCAAAAATTATACTGCATTTATAAACAAGATATAGGATTCATATTATATTGATTTTAGAGATATTCTGATAAACATAATTATATAAATATTGAAAGGAATGAGATGTATTTATTTTTCTTTACTTTTCATCTGCGTTTGAACAAAATGTTTTAATTTTGTTATTGGAGCAAACTGTTACGAGTTTAAAAAATGCCCCCATTCCTTACAGCACCAGAACTGATGGATAAAGAAAATAGAGTTTTCCCAGGTTTGCAAAATCCTAGTTTAAACGTACTAAAAAGTACGTCATCATCACCATAATTAGCCTTACAACCCAGGGTGGGGCAAGGCCTTTTGCTGTAGCCTCCTCCAGGACCACCTATTTTTTGACCTGGACGGCTAATTTTTTTATCCCATTGACATTAAAATCTGAAGCCACAGAATCGAGCCATCGTTGATTTAGCCTTCCTCTTTCCGATTTACGAAGAGCTTTGTCTCAAAAAACTTTTTTACTCCATCTTTTTCATCCATTCTGGTAATATAAGCAGCCCAGCTCATTCTCGTAATTTTAATACGTTTCCAGAGATGCAAACTTGCCCCACTTTTTAAAAAAATATTTTCCAGTGGTAACGAAATTTAAGTCATTTTTAGTTTCGTATTTTTCATTTTAAGTAATTTTACCACCACTACATATCAAAAATTCAAAATAACATGAAATGTAACTTTTTTGCAATTGCTGAGTATAACATTTTTCACTTATTTTAACCTTAATTAATACAGCATAGTGAAAAAAGTATGAAAAATATGTTTAATAAAAATTCTGCGTCAAAAGATTAACTCCAATATTCTAATTTTTATTACTGTAATATCTATTCTAAGTGGTTATGAGAGTTTAGCATCTGGAATGTGGCTATTTTTGATACACTTCTATCTGGTGTTTCGTCAGATATAATTATGCTTTTATTATTGTTATTAATTGTTCATGTTTTTCGGAGCATGGGAATCATTTTTTTTTTATGTTGAACCTGTATATAATTAGTATACTACAATAGATGCAAGCCATTATTCGAAATTGAACACTTCGTATGTTTCACAACTTCTTTGGTGATTTATAAAAAGGAGATTCCTTAATTTCTCTTCGTTGGTTATAAAGTAACTAAAGAATATTTTACGTGAGCACTGTGGTTGGTGCGTGCTGTGTGTGAAATTCGTGTCAACCATCCCTGGGATTCGAACCCGGGACATCTCATTGGGAGGGGAGCGCTCTATTCCATGAGCCTCCACGATTAAATTGTGTTATTGAGGAAGAATCCACAAAATAATAGAGCTTTGTGCAAGGAATTTGAAAACTTTATCAAGAATTCGACTTCTTGCACTTTTTTTTTCTTTTTAGAATTTTCCTGAAAACATCGATTTTCAAGCTGATTTTGGCCCTTGAAAAACTCAAAAATGTAATTTATCCTTCGTTTAATGAAAAAACTAATTTCTAATGACGAAATAAAAAGCACGAGTGCATAAATGCAATAAAAAAACGATTAAAAGAAATATTATAATTAAGGAAATACGCCATGGAAAACCGGCTGTGTTAATTGCTGCCCAAAATCGCCCCTGCTGATTTCATTGATAAAGATGTAAAAATATGTGACTCTTAATAAATTTTTTATTTTTAGTGTAACAATAGTTAAAAAATTTAAATAAATTGTATTCAGTGAAACAAAAATATATAAAGTAAATATAATCAATTTCTACGTTTTCTTTTAATTTTAATATTCGTAATAATAATACTTATAAAACAATGGTGTCAAAAATAATAGCCGGTTGAATTAAAGATATCAGTTCATTGTCGGCAAGTTGTTAGAATCAATTACAAATTATAAGAGTATTTGTGGTATCTTACAGTTATAAAGATTATTGATTGAGCTATTATTTGAATAATTTCCTAAGAGATAGGCAGTCCTTATTTATTATTTTGGCATGTGAAAATCAATCTAAATTTGAAATAGCTCAAGCGGATTTTAGATTGCACAATATTGAATATTTGTTCAAGATTTTATTTCTCAGTAATGAATCACTAATTTCTCAATAGGGTAATATTAATAAAAAAATATTAAAAGATCTCGACCCAATAGTAAGATCTTAGTTATAGAAAATAATTCAAATAATTGGAATACATATGTTGTATATAACATATGTTACTGTGAATGACCGAAATTGGTGGTTGTTGACAATCACAGTTGCTTTGGTAAATGCCTGAAACATATATTAGGTCTAGTTCAGTGCCACTGCCTGGTATAGATTTGCTCGGTACGCCTACATCAATGATTTTTTAGGGTTCAGTGCCACTGCCTGGTATAGATTTGCTCGGTAAGCCTACCTCAATGATTTTTTAAGGTTCAGTGCCACTGCCCAGTCTGCATTTAACCGGTACTCCGAACACTGATGTTTCTCCTAATCTATCCTTAGCAGATATTAAAATATCGAATGAATATAATAATATCAACGAATAAATTAATATCATATCGGTTATAAGAAATATTTCGGACATTCACCAAAGCGACTATGTGATTGTTGGCATTCACCGGTGAAAGTCGACATTCTCCTGATTTCGATTATTCACGATAACATATGTATGTAAAAGAATCTAATAATTTTATAAAATAATCCAATAAGTATGATAATTTATTAAAATAATTTTATTTAAAACTTGTTCAGAGGAATGCAGATTTTATTTATTTGTTTCTCTTCATAATGTCATCAAAAAATTTTGATTACATATGAATTATATATGTTATGTTATATATTAACCTTAAATCTACTGAAAAACAATAAAATATGACTTTTAAAGTAATTTTTGGGATTTATAAGATATTCAATTTTTGGCTACTTTAGATCCGCTATTTTGAGTATTTTATTTCTAATATTACATTTTCAAACGGCTTTCTCGAGACCCCTTATTTTGAAAATTTTTGGAAAACATAATTGAAGTATCCGTTTTGGACAGCTTTTTCTGATTTCCAATTGCTTTATAAATATTAAAATTCAGAAATTCTAAGAAATAAATCGAAAATGATTATATTTATTTTATATTTTCTAATTTTCAGAGAAAATAATTTTTAAAAAAATGGTCCCGTAGTGGATTGATCGTTAAGACACGGTTCCCAGCAGATCACCGAAGTCAAGCATCACTGGCTGCGGTCAGTGTGTGGGTGGGTGACCACTTGGATTAGTCTGCGTAGGGACCGAGGGTGTGCGGCATTGGTCCTCGTTAAACTGTTCTACCGTAAAGTGCTCGACTTCGCGTGCAGGTCGTCGGGCTACTGAAGTAGGGGTGCCATCCCCTCTGCAGAGCATCAAAATTGTGATAACATGTCTTCGGATCATCTTCAGGGATGTTTCCCAAATCGTCGCCAATAGCCCATTGTGTCGCTCTAGTGCGACGTAAATGAACTACAGCAATTTAAAAAAATGTTTAATTTTTTAATGACTGTTACATAAAAATTAGAAAAAATTACTATGCGTACTTTTTTTATATTTTCGTCAATAAATCGAAAAGGGCAATTCTGAACATCGATTTTTTTCCCCTAGTTCTGCATAGATCATTTCTTAGTTTTCTTATAGTGAATGTGGAGAACCAAGTAGAAATCTTTTTCATAAAACAATGAAGCTGTAGAATTATATGAAAATTTCAATTTAATATGAAAGGGCTTAAACTACTGTAGAATACTAATTATGTACAGGGTCACGTAGAAAAAATGATTTTCAAGTTTCTACAAACATGAAAAAAATCAATAACAATAATGAAAGTATAATTATATGTGAAGAATTAACCTGTTAATTGGTAGTTTATCGTGACTTATTGTTAAGTGAATAACAAAGTCACATTCCAGGTGCGAAATATTTATAACCACTTTGTATGGATCATGCTATAATAATAAGAAGAATATTGTATTACAGAATTATTTTATGTTATTTTTCGCACTTTATTAGACTGAAAAAATTTATGATTAGTACTTATGAGCCTTTTATTTATTTATTTTTTTTAATTTTGACTGGCTTTTTCCAAGTTCCGACCACTGTGCGTCGTTCTCAAGAACTTATGACGTCATTGTATGGAATTTTCTGAATAAATTTGAATTTCAGGCGTATAAATTTCAGCTGACCCAAAAAACTTAGCTAATATGAATATTTAATGCGTAGAAATTTTGTAAATTGATCTTTAGAGCCATTCTTGAAGTAGATCCTTTAAGTTATTAAAATAAAATATTTTATAGCAATGCGTCTTATTTTTCGCTAAATTGCTTCGCAACTAAGCGAAATTTTCACATTTGGAGTAAAAAAAAGCAACCATATGCCGTTTTTAAAAAACTTTTGAGAATTAAGTAGGTGACAGTTTGGTCTGATTTGATGTATGGAGGTCTAATAACCTTTTGCCTATTATTCTGAACAAACAATCTCTTTTGTTTTCCTCTGCTTCGGTGCTCATGATTTTTTTAATAACGAAATAATAATATGGATACCTAGTGCATGCTAGATAATATATTACTATATTGATACTTAATTGAAATCATTTTTATCAAACTTGGTTGAACTAATCACAGCTTTTAATTATAAATAGGTTCATGCATTTAACCCCTTAACGATCGGTTACTCTTCAAGAAAACGGTCATAAAAGTGTCTATTTTGCCAAATACACGTATTTGATTAGTGCTAGTATCTAGTTTAAAATAAACTACCTATTTACAATTGCCTTAAAAATATCCTGGTACTGCTATATGGTGTGTAAAATGAGAAATAGAATGTTTTCCGGGCAAAAGAAATTAATTAGTTTTATTCTTATTGGCGCATTACTACTGAACACTCTAGCTCGTCAATATCACGGGAGCGAGAAGGAAGGGATTAATGTGAAAATCTTTCAATGAGTAAATCAGATTATAAATATTAAAACCCAATTAATTTATTGGAAATCCGACGTTAAAAAATTATTACATCTTAATAAAAATATTTAGAATTTTTTTTCATATTGTCTATATTTTGAACTTTATAGATCATGCATTGACAAAACATAAATTCTATGGTATTGTTTTTTTTTCCTTTTTTTTAAGCTAGTTTAAAATTAAAAATGATATGTTTTGCAGTAAAATATGGAAAAGTGCAATGCTTGCGAATTTGAGATCAGTTTAAACTACTTACAAAATAGTCTAATATCAAACTTAAAAAAAAAAAAATGCATTTTTGGAATATCTTTAAGTAAAAAATAGTATGAGACATTTCAAATGGTGCATAAAATTGACATGTTTATTATTTGAATATTAATATAGAATGAGCATTTTAACTTATGTTTCATCTATGTTCATTAATCCTACAAAACAGAAATGATATATTTTTCCTCGCCATCGGAATTACAAGTCTTAATAAATGAAAATAAATTAGAGATGTCTTACGATATATTAAAACACAAGCTTACGTGAGAGCTTCATATAATTTAAGACATGCTCAACAAGGCACAAAACTTGCGAAACGTGTCTTTGAAATTTTTTCATGTTCTGAGCAAGTCACGCAAAAATCAAAATTCTGAGGATTTAAGAAAGAAAAAAATCATGGAAATTACTCCAAGTTATCGCAAGTTTTGGAGTCATTTAAGTGATGTTAAATTTTTGATTTTCGCATTTCTTAGTCGTTTAGGCTATTTCACGAACTCTTTTTAAGATGCTTAACGTTTGAGGGGCAGAGCAATTTAAATTTAGATTCGCTAATTGTTGTAAAGGAACAAAAGAATTTAAAATGGAATAGGTTTATGTTGTTTTTCCTGCACTATTTACCACACAAATTAGAACAGATCAACTAACGTACAAAGAGGAAAGAAATTGGCGAATATATTTAAATTTTAAGACTGTTACTTGGTTACAAGTAGTAGAGTGTTAGGAAATTATTTTTTAATTATGTAAATTCCAGTATTACTTTTATTAGGAATTTTTTTGAGTAAATACTAATATCACTTTTGCATTTCTTATGAATTTATAAGAAAATAATTTTTTTAAGTAAATACTATTATTACTTTTATTAAGTAATTTATTTTTTATTATGTAAATGTTAGTAATACTTTACTTGAATTCTTTCTTTTGTAATATAAATACAAAAGCGAAATATTAAGCAAATTATTTTATAAGGTAAGAATGTGATTGTTGAACAAATTGAAAAAAGAAATGTTTGGTTATTAAAATTTAAATATTTTCGCGTTTAAGAAAATGTAAGAATGTTTAGTTGAAATAATTAATTTTTACAAATTAATAATTTCCTCATATATTTACATAAAAATGATTTTAAATTTTAATTTAAGTTTTTGCGAATATGTATCACTACGACTATTTTCCCATTTAACCATGAAGGGTTCGGAAGTTTACTTCCCATTATTACTTATAAAAGTTAATTATAATGGTTAATTTAAATTATAATAGTTAATAAAAGGAAATTTAAAATCTCACAGCAATAAATATGATAAAAAATAAAAAAAGGAATTGAGCCATCAAATGCGCGGTACTTGACTTAGTAAGTAAAAGTACTTTGCGATTATATGGCGGCATTGGTTCGTTAAGGCTTAGTAATGCTTATGCCCTTCCAGAAATTACATTTTTGCACTCTTCTTTTTAGGAGCCTAAAACTGAGGAGTTTGACTCCTTTACATAACACCGAGATTGAAATTACATGTATGTTTGGTTCTCGCACTATTTTGTCCCACACGAAACACAACAAAAAATAATTTTATTTTTTTTAAATTCGGATTTATCTTACTCTTACACCAAGTCCTCCATTTGTAAGCACTTAATATTTAAAATCTCCCATAATTTAAGCAAACGATTTTACTTCATTACTCAACAAACACACACAATCATTTTTGGAAAAGGGGAGCAAAACAAATGTTGCTCACAATGGCCGCAAAGAAATCTATTTTGTTTTAGGTTGCATGAATTTCATACACCATTCATTTGTAAATAAATCCTTAGACTGCATTAGTTTTGATCGTTTTTGGTTAAAAATAATTTATCTTAGCAAAAAAAAAAAAAATTAACCTCAGACGATATTTTGCATTGACATTTTAGAGTTATGCCTCCACATTTAGATTTTAATGTTATATATTAGTATTTCTTTCAAAATTTATTGAAATTAATTTAAAAAGCAGTTATAAAATTTCTTATACTAGTTAAGTCGCTTAATCCAGTTATTTCACGTAATTTTGAAACCGGATTAATTTTGAAAGTGTATTGTTGTAAAGCGTAGTTGATGAAATTCTTCACCATTTATTCCAACTTTCCTAACATCAACCTTTTTTATCTTTTGAGTTTCACTTATTTAGAACACTTTAAATTTTTTCACAGCAGGTTTTTTACAGTTTCTGTTTTAATTTATATAGAATTGTAATGTCTGACTCTTTGAATTTAACATCTTAAAAATTTAAAATCTTAAAAATTTAAAACATAAATAATAATAATAATGTAAGATAGGCTAAGGCAAATATTATAGAATCGTTCAAAATTGAAGCACTCTATAGTTGATGATTTTGATACATTGCTCGAAGTTAAAATGATGTTTTTAGATAGTGGTAGAAAAGAGAGGGAAGTTCGAATACTGCTGAAAAAACCTCAGTCACATCTAAAAGAAAGGAGTGTCAAGTTATCAGCTGCGTGCATCTGATGTTATGTTACTTTCACGGAAGTAACTAAGTAAATTAAAAGAACATTTATGTAATCCTGAGACCTATGTAAGCTTTCAATAATGGCATAAGTGAAATATTTAATACCAAATGCGTAGTCCAGAAGAAAGTTAACTAATATATACGTTAAAAAAAACTTTAATTTAAAATAAATAAATTAAATTTAATTTAATTAAATTAGTACTTAAAAAGTTATACATTTTGATTTTTACACGCTTTGATATAATGTAGATTATTTTTAATCCTTTTCACGCAGAATTTTTCTTAAGCATATTTTTATTATTATTTTGTATAAATTTAGGTCAAAATAGGAGAAAAATATTATACTTGGCATTTTAATAATTTATAATTTATATGAAATTAAGCATTAAACACAGGTGTCATTTTCTTTCTGCTTTAAAAGTAGTAATTTTCCAAACTTGTAGTTATTAAGATGTAAGAGGAACAGTTATTCATCATTGAAATTTCTTTAATTTACGAAATCAATAACTGATCTATATATATATATGTATATATATATATATTAATATTATAGTGCGAATTTTATTCCAATAATCTAACAAATTTTTTATCTGTTTTTTTATAATTAAAAAGTACCAAAATATATTTTTCATAGATTTTTAGATTTTTCATCTATTTTTCGTCAGAAAAAATATATAAAAGGGGCACCATCTGCGGCAACAAGACTATATTTTAAGTTACTAAATCAGACAAAAAAACGAACTTTCTATAAATAAAATTTTTTTTTCTCAATGGATTTCGATTTCTTACCCTCAGGATAATAGAGGTCCTCGCAATCTGGGAAAGATGGTTTTCATAGTTCGATCAGGAGAGAGATTCAAAGTTTGGTCCAAACAATTTAAACAAACAAAGTTCAAAAAGTTATCCAAACAATTATAAAATTCGTTTATTCAAAGATGATTTCCTGCAATAAATAACTTTTAGTAAATATTTATTATTTTTTATTATTTTATTTAGGAATAGTCGGAAACATTTTGAATTGTAAGGTATAAAATATTTTTGCATTATTTTAAAGTATGTAATTTTACTTGGCAAAATATAAAATTTGATAAAATTTTAAATATGAAATTTAAAATTTAGAATTTAGAATTTAAAATATAAAATATGAAATCTGTTGAATAGTTTCTGAGAAATCGAATTTTAAATATAAAATATTTTGGAGCACTCTACAACTTATCTTTATTCAATTCACTATTTTCGAAGTGCATTTCGTTTGAAAATAAGAATGTAATTTTTTGGTGGGGTTTCTTAACAAATAAAAGTTGAATTGGATCATTTCAATTAAATACGTTTTTCTGGGAGTAAGGCGTAATTTATGTATTTTAAGATTGAAATTAGTTTTTTAATTCTACACAATTTTCATGTTTTGATTAACTTATTTATCATATATTCTCAAGAGAAATTGGTTCAACTTAAAATTATAATGTCGGCTTCTTGATCGATAATTCGATGCAAGTTTCTGCATTCATAAGATGTTTTTTTTCTTCTCGTTCAAATTGAACTATATCGTCGTGTAATCTAGCTTAAGTACTATGGTATTGTCCAACTTAACATCACATGAGAAGGATGTTATACTAAAGAAACTTTTCCTGTCAAATTCTGTTTCATCACCATTGGTTTAGAGGAAAAAGATTTCAGGAAAGCCTAGATTAAACCATGCAGTTTCAAAAGTTTAATTTTTTTCAAAATATCAAAATACAAACAAAATTTGAGGAAATTCCCCACAGCGTAATCCTTTATGGCTGCATTCACTTTTTCTTTATTTTAAGTTGCTTATGGAGGTAAAAGAGATTTCGCCATGAAGTGTTTCTCCCTCGGTATAGTGTCCTCTTAACCCTTTGACGCAGAGTTTTTTTATTAATCATTTTTTATACCTTTTCATTAGTTTGTATTAATTTAGGTCAAAATAAGTGAAAAATATTATATTTGGAATTTTAATAGTTTATGGTTATAAATTAGAACTTAAGAGATCGGTGTTTTTTTTTTCTTCTTTTTTTTGTGAAAGTTAAAATTAAACGTAGCTCACTTTCAAGGAAAAATTTTTTAAATTTGCACTTATTTAGATCTAAGACCAACCTCCTTAGGATTTCTAAAATTTACAAAAACCAATTATTGGTAAATTTTTGAATATGAATGAAAAAACAATTTTTGTTCAAAAACTTTTCTACTATTTTATTTTTTAGAAAAAATATAATTCCAATAATCTAACAGAGTTTTTAGTAACTATTAAACTGTTTTTTTTAATAATTAAAAAATACAAAAGTATATTTTTACTTGTAATTAGAGCTTTAGAAAAATATATATAAAGGGAACACCACAACGGTGCCTTTTTATATGTATTCTTTAGAGTCAAAAGGTTGAGGTTTACGATAAAACGCTCCAAATTTTTAAATAGTTTCCTTTCAACGCGGAAAAAATTTTGTACTTACCTCAATAATTTTAGAAGCGTAATGCATTTATTTCAAAAATAAGTTTTTATTAAATAAAAAAAAATAGAGTTAAACGTTATATCAATCAAACGATTTTCTCTCTGCTATCAGTTGAAACTCATGAACCATTACAAAAGAATTTTAACAAATTTCCTAAAAAGCTATCGCAATTCATTTTATCTCTTTCATGAAAGGCTGCTGTAATTTTATTTTTTAAAACTTGATAAAGTGGTGAAAATATTTTGTCTCTAATAGCTCCTCGTTAAAGAGAGAGAGCAAAAAACCACTCCCAATAATTTGAAAGTGAACTGTCAAGATGATAGTAAAGTCGATTACATTGAAATCTCTTCTATTAAAAACTTTTGTTACTATCTAGTTCGCAATCATTTGATGGATGGTATTGCTATCTAATATATAATTATAACGGCTTAATTACCACCGTTTCGAAGAACTCTTCCATCCCTTAGTAATTAACGCACTTTCGCGAAATTTCTTTTCCCACGACTTTTTATTAAGTTTCATTTATATTTATTTTTTAAAGGCAAAAAAATTTTTTCGTCAAAGTCGTAACCTACATTGTCTCTAATGTTGTGACACTTTTAGAAATATTTTGGGGCCAGAAATTCGTGCCAATTGTGTGTCTCAAAGTCAGTCTGAAGAGGCGTTAAATTGGGGTTTTCTGTGACCCTAATTCCTGCCATCTGCCCAACTCACTATTTGTGAAGCGAAAGTGTTAAAAACGCGTTTTTTTTATGCTAAGTTGTTTACAAATAAAAATGCCCTTTCTTTATGAATGACAGGAGGCTTGTTAGAAAGATGGCGCAGGTGCAACTCTTATAACTTCAAGTTGCATAATGCATGTAAATGATTAAATTATACCTTACGTCAGGCGACCGTTGACCAGACAATAATGGATTATAAGGATTATGAAGAAAAATTTTGCATTTTTATGGCATTTCGCATTTTTTAATAGTTTATCTATCATCTAGTTTTCCTCTTAGTTATAAATGGCATTTTGTTTATTGGTTTACTTATATATCAAACTTAAAAATGTGTGTTCGATATTTAATTTATTAATACAAATTTATCTGTAAAATATTTAAATGAATATGGCAATTTAAAGAAATTGAATCTGTAAGAGTTAAATAAAATATTAATTTGGTGCGTAAAAAGTAAAGTTATTTATGTAATAAAAATTGATAGATGGGCTGAAATCATTGGTAAAGTACTTGTATTTGGATATAGTCATGATAAATAAAATTAAGGCCGAAATATATAACAGGGTAATTATAAAGGGGGATGTGATCGTTAAGGAAAGTGGTAGTACAATGCTAATGTGGGATAACAATAACCCAATAGGTTCAAAGGGTCACAAAGTGTGAGGCTTGAACAAATTGGATGATTTGGTATCATCAAATTTGGAAAAAGGGCGAAGCTAAAATAAGTTAAAATTTAAAGATAAATAAGGTAAAGTCATGCTATATCCAAAATATATATATATGATTTAATACAGTAAGCTGATGTCTCCAATAAGAAAAACTAATAAAATCACACTTATGTATGCCCATGACAATAAATGAAAGGTACTCACCGCACACATACTGGAGGACAAGATAAAGACAATCATCAAGAAAAGACGAAATGAAACACACATTTTTAAATTGCGTTTAAGATTTATTTAAGAAAAATATTTAATAACATAACTAGTGGAAATACGTCTTTAAAACCATTTTTAACAGTAGAAACACCTTTAATAGAAATGGGTGACGAGAGAATTTAACGAAACCAAAGGCGTCATGCATAAAGTTAAATATAAAAGAACGAGTAATTTAACCGTTAAAATAAATATGAAAAGAAGACTTAAATTTGAGAGGGCTTTTAATGTTAAAGAAAATTAAAGGTATAAAATGTTGATTTTAAATTTTACAGAAATCGATTACAGCTATGGATTTAATTTAAAATAAAGGTTAAGAAAAAATGTAAAAAGAAATCCCTCGATACGGACCGAAGTCCGCATCTCGGAAAAAAAGGAACCAGCAAGAAGGAAAAACCAACAGAGAATCTCCTAAAAAAAAAGGTGACTTAAAAATTCCTTAACTGGTATAGGACCAGAAAAATTACGGCCAATTAAATTTAAAGAGGCGGAGAGTTTGAAATTTAAAGGAAAGAGATTGGTTAGTTAGCCCCCCTAAAATTAAAAGAAGAAAAAGAAAGGCGTGAATAGAGGGGTTGGTTGACTTTCCCCACAGGAAGTGCGATGACCGCAATGACCATGAGAAAGGTCAACAAGAAAGTTAAAAAATAAAATTGCTAAATAGAAAAAAAGGAATAACGTTTAAAGAAAAATTGAAGGCTTAAATAAAATTAAAAATAAAATTGTCACATTACATTAAGTGTATATGCGACAGAATCGATACTTTAAAAATAGAAAATTATGAATTATAAAAACGGCCCACACTTGGTCCGTTGACCTCTCAATTGTGGCCTATGTGATCTCTGATTAGTTTTATGAATTAATTGTGCCTTAAATATCGGAACTACGGTTGGGACGCTGACCAATTAAAGCATTCAATGATTCTAATAAAAGAATAAATTTATATTGAATTTTGCTTATTTCACTTCTAATTTATTTATTTATTTATTTATTTATTTATTTACAATGAAATATTTCGTATTTTGTTTATCGCATTTCCATACATCAATTAAATCTTATTTTCTAATTTAAAACATATACTTCAAATTTAATTTATTTTTAAATGCTGGATTAACTAAAAAATCTTAAATATAACGATATATAATATTTCTAATTACATAAAGAAATCTTAAAAAAAAAAAAAAATTTAAAAGGTAAATTTTTTATCAATAAATTTTTTTAGAATTTTATAGGAAACTGAAATAAAATTCCTAGAGTTGAAAAAAAAATAAACAAAAACATGACACATCAATAATGATAAAAATTAATCAATAATGACAATAACATCAATAATGACAATTTTGATAAAACTTGATAGATGAATAAAGTTTAGTATAAATATTAGTAATAAAGTTTTGTGTAGAAGAGTCTAAAATTTTATTTAAAATCATTATTAAAAACAATTTTTAGTTGGAAATACGATTCTTAGATCAACATGTTAAATTAATGTTTAAAAATATCCGTTAACACCGATCACCCTTAATAAATACTTTTGTAATCATCAATCAAGTATTCACATTAGGTGGCATAAATAAATTTTTAAGCGAGAAAGAAAAACAATGCTAGAAGATGGTGGGATAACATTAAAATCAGTTTAATTCATGTTAAGACTTGTGTTGAATAATGCAATGACCTTTTAACTCCTTTATGTTTCCTCCTGTAGTCAGAAAGTTTTTGATGTTTCCGTTCTGCCTTCCTTAGGAGGGAGTTAGATAGGTTTTTGCTTTTCTTCCCTTAAATTATTTGCAACTTCTAATGTGTATACTCTTAAGCAGTGATGATCGATATCGAAATTTTGATATCGATATTTCAGAGTATATCCAATTTTTTTTACTTTTATACTAATTCACATTATTTTTAAATTAATCAACATTTTTCTTATCCAAACTAAATTTATGAACACTTACCATAATATTTTATGGTAAGTTTTTCGATAATAATTATATCGATAATATAATTTCAATAGTATCGTATTCTTTGTTTTCCGTTGTAATTAAAGATGTTGCCGACATTTATCGAGTATTCCTCGGTATTTACGATAGATCGTAAGTATAATTTTAAAAATAACGTTATATTTCACGATATGTCTAGTTGTGCTCTCAAGAAGAGGTTGTGGTATCAATTTCTTTTCCGTGTTCGAAAAATTCTGTATTTAAATCCCAGATTAAAAATAGTAAATTATAGTTCTCAAAACTTTGCCTAAGAATGGTATTCCTTAAATGCATGCTATTTACGATAGACCGTAAGTATAATTTCAAAAATAACTTTATATTTCACGATATGTCTAGTTCTGCTTTCAAGAAGAGGTTGTGGTATCGGTTTCTTTTCCACGTTTGAAAAATTCTGTATTTAAATCCCAAATTAAAAGTAGTAAATTATAGTTCTCAAAATTTGGCTAAGAATGGTCAAAAATTACCTTGTCTGTAAGTCATATGAATGTCTAATCAATTCATTTCAAGCATTTCAGCTTTAAACTGGAATTAATCAATGTGTGTGAAATAATTTTAAAGCACTTTCATTATAAGATACTTTCTTTAGAAGTAGAACAAAGAATAAATACCCTTTAATCTCTGTCGACTACTGTCTGGTTGTCTCTCAGGCGGCGACGAACTCGCCAACTATTATTAGAATTGAAACGGAATGTCGACAGAAGAATAAAGACATTCAAGTTTTTATTTGTCTTGGAACAAAATTCTCCCCCGATTTCAAGTATTTTCTTAGTTTCCAAACAAAGGTGTTACAAGACGAGATCTTTCACAAAAAGCATTAAAAAACCCTCCCAGAATTTCTGCAACTCATATGTTTTGCAATGGACATTAATAACGCATTTACTTCAAATATCAATCTCCTTGCATGTAATAACTTGTTTGTCCTTTCTCTTTATCCAGCTTAAATGTTTATGTTCACAACAACTTAGCATACCACATCGTCTGCCGTTTGTCTACAACAAAACTACTAAAGAGGGCGGCAATGGTATAAAGGACTACAAAAAATCCTTGAACCCTCCTCCCTCCCACTACACTTTTTATCTTCAATGTAGGTTCAACAATCAATTTCGACTTCCACCTGTCGTAGTTACTTGTCAGTTAAATTCTACTGCTTTCTGATTTCCGTGGTCTTAATGAAAGGTTCCAAACCCTGCGTGGCCCCTCCAAGGTTACGAAGAGGTCAGCCAACACCTTCGCAAATTTTCTACTTCACCGCTTTACTACTTTAGAAAACGTTGACATAACCTTACGAAACTCTACTCTAAGATTTGTAGCCTTCCACAAGAAAAGAAAAAAAGTACTATCCCCTCTTTCAGTTTCGTTTGCTTTTTGCCTCCACCCCTAAATTTGCTTATTTGAATAGAAAGATAATCTCTTATAAATAAACTAAACATGTTTTGAATATTTATTTTTAAGTTAACTCTCTATGTAAACAAATGTTTGATCTCTATGCATTTGGCAGAAAAAAGCCTATTAACATATATTTTTTTATCTTGGAAGATTAAATTTTTTAAAAAAGTAAATGAGTAAAAAGGACTGGTGTATGAAATATTAATTTGAGTTATTTGAAGAGTAAAGAACTGAATAATAAACAACCAATACTGACTAAGTGAAAAACTAAATTACCAGGATATGAAAATTTTTTTAGCAAACTAAAATAGGATACGATTTGTGAAAAGGAAAATATTACTTTGCATGAAAAATATTTTGAATCAACCAAACCCTGTGTAAACAAATGTTTAGTTTATGCATGCGCCTAGTGCAAAAAAGAAAAAAAAAATATTACGTAATTTTTTTTTAATTTTCGAAGATAACAAGTCTTTTAAAAAGGGAATGAATAAAAGGAATTGACGTAGAAATAAATATATTGCTTTGAGTAGGTATATTGCTTTGAAAAGTATAGGCTGAAAAATATAATAAATATATTGCTTTGAAAAGTATAGGTTGAAGAATATAATGATAGAAAAACAAAATTACTTTGTATTGCAAATGAAAAATTAGAATAGAAGACGATGATTTGTGAAAAGGGAAATCTTACTCTGAATTAAAAACCAAAAGATGACATATTTCAAAACCTTTTTTTACGCTAACAAATGTAATGTAAAGAAGTGTTTAGTTTATGCACCTGGCAAGAAAAAAAAATTATTTATTTATTTTGCATTTTAGATAAGCGGATCTTTTAAAAATTCATTGATAAAAATTACTGGTAATTGCAGAATAAAATTATACAGCCACTTGAGGAACTCTAAGAATTTTACACCATCATGCTCCATGGATCAATTATTCTGCTTAAGTAATAGTAATTATTTATTCAATGATGGTATTAATATAATTGCAAACTTCAAAATCTCAAAAAGCATGCCTTAAAAGCTGGTGACAAACATTTCTTAGTATTTATCAGCATACATCCGATTTATCTAAATTTTGTTACTTTATGTTTAGCAATATTCCCTTTCGCACTATTCAGTGCGAAAGGGAATATTGCTAGGACTTTTTCGTTTTAAATTCTATTTTTCACTTTCGATCAAAGATTTAACTTATCGAGCAAAAAAAAAAAAAAAAACAGTATTGAAAATTACCGAAGTCGTTATTTTGTTTTGTTTGTTTATTTTGCTCACCGAACGATTAGAAGAATATTTATTATGATTTAAGAAATCTTGTTAGAATTATTGATTTTAGATCATTTTTCTGCCACCAGGGAAGTTGACACCGCAAATATTAATAATCACAATAGATCTTAATTAATCACTTTTTTCTCATTCATATTTGATTTTTCACAGCCGATCTAAGACTAAATTTAAGTGAAAAATCGGCACCTTAAATTTGTAAGGTGACCATTCTGATAAGATTTTCCCCTTATCATTAGTAATAGATTTTATTATTATTGATGAAATCTCATTGAAATTATTTATTTTAGAATATTTTTCTGGTGTTTGGATTTGCCAAAGCAAATCACAATTTTAAATCACCTTCTTCTAGAGGCTATAGTTTCAAGCAGAAGTTCAAAGATTTTTTCTTAACAATTTTTTTTATTTTGGAATGCTCTATGCCCTGAGCCGCGATGGCTCAGGGGATAGAGCGTTCGCCTTCCAATGAGGCGAACCGGGTTCGAATCCCAGTCGATTCGAATTCCGCATCTGGCCTGCACCGACCACAGTGCTGACGTGAAATATCCTCAGTGGTAGACGGATCATGAGTTAGAGTCCCCTTGCCGCCAGGTTAAACACGGAAGGTTCTCGTGTTCTTCCTCTCCATGTAACGCAAATGTTGGTTAATTTCATCAAAAAGTCCTCCACGAAGGCAAATTTCTCCTATACTCGATCCAGGAGATCCTTTGTCTTCTGGATTGGGTTCAGAATTACAGGGCTATGGAGTTGAGCATTAAAAGTCGTAAACCCAAAAATTTGGGTCGTCTGTTCAACGACGGTTATAAAATAAAATAAAATAACAAAATTTGAGTCGTGGTAGCTCAAGGGATAGACCGCACGACTTCAGCCCAGGGTTCTAGTCCCGGGGACGGCTGGTCGATACAAATTCCGCACCTAGCTCGCACCGACCGCAATGTTGACGTAAAATTTCCTCAATGGTAGGCAGATCATGGGTTTAGTCCCCTTCCTGTCGGACTAACCGTGGGAGGTTTTCGTGGTTTTCCCTTAAATATAAAGTTAATACGGGTTATTTCCATCAAAATTTTTTCCCCGAAAATTTATGGTCGTAAACTCGAAATTGGGCTCAAAATTGACTGTTCAACGAAGGTTATATAACTAAGATAGATTCTTATTGCAAAATTAGCTGAACCCCATATATACTTTTAAGGCATAACAAGAAAAAAAAATTCTCCTTTTAAATTCACTTGAAAAACGTGGTTTTCATTTCTTTTTCTGATATAAATCTTATTTTTTATCTTCTTCAATAAATAAATAGCAAAATTTGGTTTAAAAGTTTATGATAGTGTTAATAAATGCATGGAAACTAAACAATTTTGAAAATATCGTCATTTTTCAAGTAAAAAATTCTTGAAATGTTATTATTATTATTTTTCTTTTCACTTTGGAAGTATGCTATGCATCTTCTTTCAATTAAATGGTAGATCGTCGTTAATTAATAAAAAGGATGATA
The DNA here is from genome assembly GCF_043381705.1 of Parasteatoda tepidariorum. Lineage (NCBI taxonomy): Eukaryota > Metazoa > Arthropoda > Arachnida > Araneae > Theridiidae > Parasteatoda > Parasteatoda tepidariorum. The sequence goes on from NC_092215.1 coordinate 16,836,438, forward strand.
AAAAAACAAATAAAATAAATAAATGAATGAATAAAATTTTTAAAAAAAACTGCTCGATATGCTGCGAAAACTATATCTATAACTTTAAACTAACTCAGTGGCGCGACAGCCCATTAAGAGGGCCAAGGCCGACTGTGCCCATCTCAGTTTTCTTGACCTTGGGCTCTGGGGTGCAGGAGCATATGTTCCGGTCAGGTGGTCAGCCGAACGCGGAACCCCCAGTGTTAGTTCCCAAGCATGCTTGGTACTCATTTTATCGACCCACTGAAGGGATGAAAGGCTGATAACTTTATAACTTTACATGTATTATAACTTTACATGTATTAAATACTATATTATACTTATTATTATAATACTTATTATTATACTATAACTTTACATGTATTAAATTTCGATTTAAATCGGTTACATTTTGAGAAGGTCAGCAATCAGAAAAAAGTCCCATTCAAATTATCTCTCTAATTTTCTTTAGGTTTACATAATCTCTTAACCATTTTAAAAATAGTTCACATTGTTTGAAAGAACGTAAAAATAAATGTGATTTATTATGCGATCAATGAATCCACTTAAGAAAACAACACTTTTTCAAACAATGCTCTTTAAAAAATGCTTGGTGTTAATGACTATCGCATTAAGAAGACATTTATATACTTAATAACTATGACTAACTAATTATACAAATTATGGTTTCTTCATCTTTTATGAATTATGGGATCATTGTCTGGGATCAACGTTCCCCTTCATTTTGTGTTGATCTTGGCAATGAAAATTCTTCCGACTGTTGAATGATTAGTTGGAATTGATTCAAAACAAATTTTGCAGATAAGCATATATTTATAAAAGCACCAGGCATGTCATTACTTACTAAAAAGAAGTCTTGTAAAAACACATGTTCCCTTTTATTTATAACTTATCTTACTTTTAATTTATTGATTGTGTTTAAAAATATTATTATTAAACATTCATCAAAGTTAATGCGCAAACAAATTTAGTTGAAATTTATCGATTCAATTATAAGTTTTTAGAAATGCCTACTTTTTAAAAAGAAATATTTTCTCGTTGCAACGTTATTTTTAATTTAGTATTTTTTTCACCACTACATATCAAAAATTCAAAGTATCATATGAAATGCAACTTTATTACAGTTATCTCAAGGTGACAGTTTAAAAGCGTGGGTGTAATTATCCTTATTCTACAAGTTTTACTATTTTATTTACTACTAATTCATTGAAACTTTTGCAGAAAACGGAGCAGTTTGCATTCTTTAATATATTATAATTATATTCTAATCGTCGTTGAGCAGCCAACTCAATTTTTGGGTTTACGTCTAATGATATTCAACTCCGTAGCTTGTAATGTTGAACCCAATCTAGAAGAACGAACCCGCATTTGCGTTATATGGAGAGGAAAACCACGAAAACCTTCCATGGTTAGCCTAATGGCAAGGGAACTCTAACCCATGATGCGTCTACCACTGAGGATATTGCACGTCAGCACTGTGGTCTAGACAAGCCGTATGCGGAAATCGTATCGATCAGCCACCGCTGAGATTCGAACCCGGTTCACCACATCGGAAGGCGAACACTCTATCCCCTGTACCTTCACTGTTCAATAATCAATTAATTCAAACTTTTGCTGAAAGCGGAGCAGTTGGCATCCCTAGATATTATGCCCTCCTCGTATTTTATAATATTCAGGAAGTACACAATATTCAGGAAGTACACAGCATTCAGGAAGTACACAATATTCAATTTTGTAATTCTTTTAATCCGAATTTTGTTATTCTTTTACTAAGTTATTTTAAAAATATATCACGCATGCCGTTATTTAATTTCCTTGTGTTAGCTATGAGTACAGATGTGAGGATGCCTTAGGCGTACTCATTGATTATAATAATATATCCCTGTAAAATAAAAAGAATCAAGTTAGTTAAAAAAATGAGATATATTTATTAAAATTTAAATTCGTTATTTTTTTTATTATTTTTTTAAAATTTATTTATTTATTTATTTTTACATTAATGTAAGCGGAAATTGTTGCCTTGTAAAGAAGGCTTATTTCAAACAAAATAGTTTTTTCTCAATTGTCAAGCAGATAAAAATTTGTTTAACAGATTTAAATTTTTATTAATTTCTTATTACGAGTAATTTTGTATGTTTTATTGGGCTGCTGTGGCTCAAGGGATAAAGCACTGAACTCTCTATGAGGTGTCCAAGTTCGAATCCCTGCGACGGCTGGTCGATACGAAATAGCTCTTTTCATAGTGCCGGCGTAAAATATTTTGTGTGGTAGACGAATCTTGGGTTAGAATCCCCTTGCTGTCCGGCTAGCCATGAAATATTTTAGTAGTTTTCCTTTTCATGTAACGTGGTCACAGGTTAGTTCCTCCAAAAAGTTACAAGACTATAGATTTGAACATTGATAGTTGTAAACGAAAAAATGGGTGGGCTGTTTAAAATGAAATGGGTTTTATTTAAAATTTTCTGTATTATGTTTTACGTTATTTAATGTTCTTCATGTCAATATTTTTTTATACGAATAATAAACCATCAGAAGGCTTTTAAAAATGTTAAGATTGCTTGTTTGAATAAAAAGTTTCCCTTAATTCATTTCTTGGCTTTTTATTCAAAAATTATTAAAAGTGAGAAAAATCTAGACTTGTTTTTCCTGCAAATCAGGTATACTATTATGCTCTGTTAATATTCCCCACTCCAACCAAATAAAAAAAATTTGTTCGAACAAATAACACTTAAGAAACAGATGCCTTTTATCCGTTTTCTTCTTTCATTTAGTTACGTTTTTCAATTGCTAACTAAACAAATAAAACTTCAACAAGCTTAAGAGCTTGACAAAACAAAGCGTTGTTCTTTAAATGCACTATTAATTCCCCTTACAAATAAGCCCCCCAATCGAAGCTGACCCATTATGAATAGAAAATAACGCCATCCCCGTTATTCTTGAAGGTTATTTCCGTTATTTATTTATTTTTTCTTCTGACATCGTCTGTTCATCAAGAAATTTCCTTCTGTAGTTGAGAAGTGTGTTGCCATTTTTTTCTAAATCCTTTTTTCGAGGTAATTGACACGCCAGGTCCCGTTGCCCTTCAACACTTTCGTTCTCACGTGACCTAAAAGTAGCTGGCATTGAACTGTTCCTCAACGAAATGATCTGTTCAATTCGATCCGGCGTTTGTATTTCTTTTCCTACTTGATTTCGGCGTGAGTTCGAAGAGCTGTCTATAATTTAATTTCTTAAAGGCATCTGTTGTATGTAAAAATAATAATAACAATAAAATAAGAATTACCTCTGTTTTTTGTTTGCCATTAGAAATGTTTGAAGCCTGATTTAACCTTATAATTATTTAAATCGAATTTTTTTCTATGAAATTTGTACCTTGGGTCACGTTTAAATCAACCGTTAATTTAATTATTGCGTGGTGTGTTAATTTAACCATTGAATTCCCGCATTTAAATATTGTTCAAGAGGCATGCGTAAGCTGGAAATGCGTATTTTATTTTATAACTTTATTTTATATTTTATTTTATAACTATACTTTATAACTCGTGAAAACAGTTTAATTTTTGTAACGTTTATAATAAGCTAAATGTTTTTAAAATTATTCTTTACTTCTGAGTAATTTAAACTTTTATTGGAAACTGATGTTTCCATAAAAATGCTATTTTGGGGCTGTTTACTAAAGTTGATATTTTAATATGAATAATATATTTTGGAAATATAGAAATTTTATAACAAAAAAAAAATCACGTTAAATATGCTTTATTATTTCAATTATTTAAATTATTTCAATATCTTAATCCTAAGAACATGAATTAAATCATTTAAAAAAGTTGAAGAATAATATCATTAGTTTTAAAATATAAGTAATATTAAATATTAGTTATAAAATATAAGTTAAAAAAGCAGTCTTTTTCCTGTTTTTTCTTCATTTTGTATTTAAGAGTAAAAGCACTTGAGTTTGAGTGTTGTTCCTTTTGCAATATGAATTTTCACTTGTTTTAAAATTTCAAAGCGTTTTTTTAAGGTGTTTGTTTTAACTGTGAGCATGCAGCTTAAAATATTTTGTGTTGATTACTAGAATAATATTTTTTTATGAATATTAGTTAGCTATCTTATTTATGTCTGTGCATTTGAAGTTCCTGTTTAAATAAATAAAAAAACAATAATTTCTAGTAATAATTTCTGATAATAATTTGGTAACAAACAAAATATGATATCGGTGCATTGCCATTAGATGTCCTATGAAACCACCGAAAATTCCTTTCTAGTTCCACAGTATTATTGAAAAATGCCACCAAAACAAATTTACAGCGATACCACGAAAAGCGCAGTATTACAGTACTCTATTACTATGTCATTCTGAAACCAGAGCTTTAAAAAATGACGGAAATTGTAATTTTTATTTATAACAAACAAACAAAAGAACAAGTGCTTCAATGAAAGTAAACTCCCAAATTTTTAATAAAATGTTTTATCAATAAAATTCCGTTAAACTGAATTAACTTGTTTTAATTATTACATAAATTCTTTTATTCTTAGATCTTTTGTTGAATGTTGTTAATTAAATAACTATTTTTTAAATGATTAAATTGAACCAAATGTTGTTCAGTCTATTCAGTCTTGATTAAATTGAACCAAATATTGTTTAGTCTATTCAGTCATGGTTAAATTGAACCAAATATTGTTTAGTCTATTCAGTCACGATTAAATTGAACCAAATATTATTCTGTATATTCAATCTTGATTAAATTAAACCAAATATTATTTAGTCTATTCAGTCATGGTTAAATTGAACCAAATGTTGTTCAGTCTATTCAGTCACGATTAAATTGAACCAAATGTTATTCTGTCTATTCAGTCTTGATTAAATTGAACCAAATGTTGTTCAGTCTATTCAGTCACGACTAAATTGAACCAAATGTTGTTCATTCTATTCAGTCACGATTAAATTGAACCAAATATTATTCTGTCTATTCAGTCTTGATTAAATTGAACCAAAT